>NW_026083230.1:0-61782 GCF_020184175.1 Aphis gossypii
TTCTGGCGCTGCCAAGAAATGAATGATGTCACGTGGCGACCTTGAGTTTGTACTTTGGAAATATGATCTGAAAGTAAAGTTGAATTTTTGGCCATAAGTACAATTAAATCTTTAAAATTTCCCATTGATGAATTAGTAGTCCATTTTTCTTGATGACCCCGAAATGCTAAATTATGACGAGCAAGAAATAAAACTATGTCAATTAACTCTGAAACAATTTGTCGGTTCATTGTAATGTTTGTTATTGTTCAAGTTTAAATAAAAGTTTTACATTTATCAACAATTTAACACAAATTACTATTATTAAAAAAATGTATATTGTATTATTATTTTTATCAAAAGTAAATTAAAATTATAAAAATAAGTTGATGTGATTTTTGGGCTTGTATTTCCTTTACTAATAAAGATATTAAATTAATATAATTAATATAAAATTAAAATATTTGTTTAAATTTTGTAGGTAGGTATGGTCTGCGGACTATAGGTTGGTGGGAAGGGGAACCTCTGATTTAAATATAATATGGTATATGCATATGACGAGTTTCAAACACATTTAGTTGCAGAAATTATTAAAAGCATATTTTGTATTTTCCAATTTTATTTAGGAATTTAAATTATAATGAAATATAAATATTATTTTTAATAAATCCTACTCTACTATTTTTTTCTTTTATGACTTCAATATAATAGGTACTATAATTTATAATATAATTGTAATCCTGAACTGGTTCATAAAACGTCACTCCGATGTAAAATTGTTCAAGAATTACTAACGACAGCAATTAATCTTATGAAACATTTTTTACACATCGCAAATTATATTATGCATTTAAAAAAATTCTAATTGTTTGTGTGTTAACATTACTTATCCAGTTAAAAAATAAAAATATTAATATAAAGTTACGTCAATATTGTACTTACTTTAATTTTGGTGTTAAAAATGCCGTGTAGTCAGTGTGGTGTCACTTGTGAAAATACACCGTCGAATGGTCTAATTATTTTCGTAATTTAACGTGTGTGCCAAAATCGGAAGTTTATCTCTACTGATATACCTATGTCTGAAGTATCTTTGTCAATTATTTATTTATTTATTTTTTTTTTTAATTATCATTATCGTAATTTATTACCTGTACTCGCTGTATAATTTTACCCGTTTTCTACCGATGCTGTTCGATGTGGGTCTAAGTCATAGATACTTTTCATTGTTATATCTAATGTTTTGGCCTTTTGAAATTTCAACTGTCATATTAAGTGATTGGCGACACGCGCGACGAAATATCAAAATATATTTCTTTTGGACTTTCGAAATTGTAATCGTTATCTTAATAATTGCTAACACGCGCAACAAAATATCAAAATACATTTTTTTCTATACCTTCCTTTCTACCTATAGTTATTGGCACCAACTCGTCGATTATATATTATCTGATTTAGTGTGTTTTTAGCAATCGATGTGAAAAGGACTTGTTTTCATACACATTTATTTAGGTATCTTATAAATACATTGTTTTTCTGGTGAGTAACTACTTAAGTTTATAATTTTAATACCCAGTAGGCACATACACTATATAGGTGCAATGGTATGTTTACGGGAGGTGATCCGAAAGATATATCATGTTTTAGATCCATACTTTGATTTTGAATGAAATTTATTTAATATTATTATTTGTATATTGTCCGGGCCACCTTCTTCTGTTTTAATAGTATTATAGCCCATAGTAGTGGAGCTTGCTTAATTGTAAATATCACTTTGCGTGGTATTTAAAGCTTGATAATACTACACAAAACTCAAATTATAATTATAATTTGGTCTCCATATTTTTTTTTTTTTTTAATTATTTTTTTCATCATAAATCTACTCATGTGATAAATTATTTATAATTTATAATTATAGTTATTCACAAATTATCATAAGTTTATACTTCAATAATTTTCAAATGCTAAACTGAATATTATGCTCAGTAAAACAATTTGTGAATCAATGTTTTTAAAAACGTCACGAGTCATATATTTTTTGAAATTGAGATGTTAGTAAAAACGTATATACTATTATAGTCATATCATGTGTTTTTGAGTGAAAAAAACCGTCTTTATAGTTGTAGTATTATTAGTAGGTGTATGATATATTTTAATAAATACTTTTTCTTAAATTAATTTATTTTTCAAAAATATTTATATTATACAGTTTTTATCAATTATCCAAAAGTTTTAAATAATTGTCTCATATGACGCTTTTGCAATCATCGATTCGTGTATATATAATATATTATGATAGTACCTATGTCAAGAATTTCCTCATGTACGAGAATAAGTTTTTTCCTTTATCAAGTTGTGTAGCGTGTATGTACATTGTACATTTTATGAATACAGCAATTAATTAAAATTAATCGCTGAAGAAAAGTCCGTTTTAAAAAAAGTTTGACAAAAAGTCTAAGCACATTATTTAGTTTCTAACAAAAAGTCGGAAAATACAAAATATTCTTTATAACTAATATTTATTTTTAAAATTTAAAAATGTGTGTACATATGGGTACGTATTATATTATAGTCCGGCCAGCGATACTAGAAGCTTGACGGCCACGCTCCCGGTGGCCGTTTTTTACTAGGGGTACGAAGAATGCTTCATTTCGAAAAAAAGATCGCGCAGTTCTACAAGCAACTAAAATATTTAGAACTCCTGGTTTTTACGAAAACGTCCACCGATAGCGTGACCGTCAAGCTTCTAGTTTCGCTGGCCGCACTATATCATTTTTTTTTTCTATTTTCTTATTCTTATTATTTCGTATAACTAAAAAAAAATATAACGGAAATCTACTACAGTTAATTACCTATATATTATATTAGATTAAATATCTCTTAGATCGTATATGATCTAAGATATATTTATCGCTATGATATTATGTGGCTGAATGTCTACATGTTATCTACCATAAAGTTATATTATGTACAAGGAATAATCAATATTACCACGATAATTATATAAAAGAACAAACATTATATAGATCTAGATTCTAGATAAATACATGTATCTAGTTATCTATTAAAATTGATTAAAATGAATAATAAATTATATAATTATCTCGATAATTATAAATGAAAATTTTATAGAATTATTTGTATTTTGACACTAAAAATGTGTTCGGACTTTTTTTCCATAGAGTTTTTGACCGATTACCAATTAAAAAGTACTAGTATATTATGATTTTGATGTTGAACAATAATAATTACCTATAATAGTTTAATATAAATAAAGCTCTTTAGTTTTAGATTCTGAACGTTTTTTGTTTCCATAAAATATTTAGCATTTGTTTATTGAATACTATTGTAATAATTATTTATATTAAACATTTAGATCAGTCAATTTTGCTGGGTAATTGAATGGATAATATTATTGTCATATATATGTGTTTAAATTTGTATATCAATAGGTTAGTGTAATCTTGGTTAAGTCACAAATCTGAAATAGAGGGATTGATAGTTGTCTAACAACTTATATTATATCATAATATGTATTTATATCCATGTGTTTTCTATAAAAATAATTAAATTAAAAATATTTATATATCGTTTAATGAAGTGATAAAATAGATTTGATAGTAATGAACTTATATTAATTAAGTGAATTTATAACAATTACTCATAATACTAAAATATGATACTAGTTTTTATTAAAAACATAAGAACGTGTGTAGAATACAAAATAGTTTAGTTTTTTTTTTTGTCTTACTAAGTCATGTTTGAAAAAAATATTAACACATTTTTTATCATAATCAAATAACAATAAATTACAAAATTACAAAATTACATTATTGAATTTATTATTCATTAACTAAAATAACTAAATCAATATTCTAATTACTTTTCCTGGTTGTAAAATAACATCAATTTGTTTAAATAACGATTTATTCATAAGAAATGTAAACAAACCATAATTAATTTTAAAGTTTATTTTTCTATGTTCTTTTTACATATTTTACTTATTAGATACTACGAGTAGGAAATATTATTTAATATTTTAATTTTACCTAATTTTTAAAATATTAGATATATTTATTATTTATTAAAAAACAACTACTTTGTTTAATAAAGGAGAATGAATAAATTAGGAATTTGGTATAAATTTGTATACCAACATGTAGTCAAAAATGTCAAGGTTGTGGCCTTATACTACTATAAGTGGTGCTACTAACATTCAAATGTTTTTATTATATATTTCTTTTTGGTAACATTCATAATTTTGTTTTAGATCATTATCGATTCTGCTTATATTATGTGATTGCGACTTGTGTTAAGGTAATTTTCAAATTAATTCTTTTATAATATTATATACTCTAATTATCAGCTAATTTTGTAATTTTTTTTTTTTGGTTAGCAGTAGTTGTTGTTGTTATTTTTTTGTTAAAAAAACTTTTAGTATTAAGGTTTTTTTTTAGCTGTAAGTTTATTTTTATTTATTTTTTTTGTCTAATATATATATATATATTTTTTCATAAAATGGGACGTCCGAGTAAACGTTCACAAAATATAAAAAAGAAGCAAAACAAATATCACGCAAAAACATTGTTCTTCATTTGCAAGAACTTGAAAAGGATAAATTGAGAAAACAATTAAGCCGTGCGTCTGATGATATTGTTGCTACAAATCAAAGAAAATTGTTAAATTTAAAAAGTACTTTAAAACGATTGAAAGACCCAGTTTTAAAGAAAGTTAATCAGATCGCCAGTCGTAAGAACAGGTCGAAGCGACTGCAAAATCCAGATTTTAAAAAAGCCAACCAGATCGCCAGTCGTAAGAGCACGTTGAAACGATTGCAAGATCCGGATATTAAAAAAGCAAACCAGATCGCCAGTCGTAAGAGCATGTTGAAACGACTGCAAGATCCGGATATTAAAATAGCCAACCAGATCGCCAGTCGTAAGAGCATGTTGAAACGAATGGAAAATCCAGTTTTCAAAAAAACATATCAAATTCAAAATGTTCGAAACATTAGAAAGCGAAGATTACCATCAGATAGTAGCCTTTGTCCAAATGTATCTACTAAAAAGAAAACACCAAATTCAATATCTTATAAAAAACAAGAACGGCAAAAATTAAACGAAACCAGGCAGAAGGAAGATGTTTTGATATCTGAATATATTTTGAAAAGGTCTCAATGTTTATCAGAAAAATGTTATTCGTGTCATAGATTACGATTCCCATCCAGTGTCAATAAATGCAACTCTGGTGTCTTCAATCGATTGGGGATGTCAATTACAAGTGATGTCAAGAGTACTGTGACGATATGTACAAGTTGTCTTCCACATATAAAAAAATCCAAAGTTCCTCCGTTGTACATAGGAAATGGTTATGAAATAAACAGTGTTCCGTCTTCAGTTATGCAATTAAATCAAATAGAAAAGCAAATGGTTTCCCTTAGATTACCGTTTATGAAAATATTCAAATGTCTTCGCAGTGATGGACAGCTCAAAATCAAAGGCAACGTTATCAATGTTCCAATAGATCTGACTAAGACTACATCTATTTTGCCAAGGCGTGCCGAAAATTTAGCTGCAGTTAAGATGATGAAGGTAAAATTAAAAAGAAAATCGTGCTTTAAACAACATTATCTTTATCAAAATGTCGGACCATCATTAGTCGTATCAGCATTGAATGATTTGATTAAAAAACCTCTATATAAAGGTGCTGAAATAGACAAAGATTTGCTGGCGCATGTGTCAGAAACAACAAAAAGTTTGGAAAACAGCTCAGATTACGAAAGTGAAGAAACAGACGATGAAGACACAAATATTGAACCAATCAATCCGGGATCAATGGACACGATGATTGAAAACTGTGATTTTGTTTCTTTTGCACCAGGCGAAGGCATGAAACCGTTATCTATTCTTATTGATGACCATGCAGAGGAAAAAGCTTTTCCTGATTTATTTGGTGGGCATCCACGTACAAATAAATCACCTTTAAAAAATTACTCAAAAGTAGTAAGGTCTGAACTGCTGAACGTAGACCGAAGGTTTGCATCGGACTCATCTAACTTGTTTTTTAAATGCAAAGTATTAGTTCAAAAACTCATTGCAAGCAATGTGCAAATTGTTTTACGAAAAAACAAAAAGGAAACACAACTGCGAATGACGTAGCAAATCCAGCTGTTCTAAACAAAATGATAGATAACGATCAAGGATACCGAATGTTACACAACGTACAAAATTCACCTTCATATCTTGCAGCGATGAGAAAAAATGTTTTTGCCATGGTGCGTCAAGAAGGTCAACCGACATTATTCTTAACATTTAGCCCTAGTGAATCAACTTGGACTGATTTGTTAAAGATTTTGTACAAACAGCGTTACTCCAAAACGTTGTCTGATGATACTGTCCTAACTTATGCACAAAAATCAGATTTAATTCGACAAGACCCAGTTGTTTGTGCTACTTATTTTGATCATAGGTTTAGAGCACTTTTTAAATTGATCAAGTCCAAAAATGTTATTTTCAAAGAACACAGTGTGAAACATTTCTTTTATCGTGTCGAATATCAACATAGGGGCAGTCCACATGTACACATGTTATTGTGGTTAGACAATGCACCTGTTTTCCACCCAGCCAAACCAGAAACTTTTGGTGCATGTGTGACACTTATCAACAAATACATTACGTGTATGGTAGACGACGGCAGTCCGGCCCATGAGTATTTACGTAAAAATACTCATAGCCATACCCACACTTGTTACAGAACTGACAAAGACAAACAAATGAAAAAGTGTCGCTTCAACATACCATATCCGCCAATGAATGAAACCTGTATATTGACTCCGCTAACAGAAGACATAAGTAATCCGATCACAAGAAAAATTCGTACATTACAATATGAAAAACTTCTGCAATACCTCAGGGACTTCAAGGACAGTGATTCATCTTCAGATCCATCATTAGAAGACATTTTACAAAAATTGTCAATTAAATATGTTAATGAATATAAATCCATTATTCGAACTGTTATCAGACGGCCAACAGTTTTTCTAAAACGTACAATAAAACAACGAATGGTTTCTGGATTCAATGAAGAATTATTTCCGTTATGGCAATCTAACATGGATATACAGTTCATATTGGACGTTTATTCTTGTGTTAGATATGTAATCGAGTATATTGGAAAAAGCCAACGTGGAATATCAAAACTAATGAGAGACATTGTCGAAAATCTAAGTCTTCTACTGATTTATCGGTCAAAGAACAACTGAAAAAGATAGCGTCAACTTTTTCAGTGATTCTGACTCTAATATGAACCTGATACCACTTATCCGATTGACTCCACTCTAATCGGAAAACCAAACAAGTATATACATTATACAATATACATAAACGTAAAATCAAAAAAATCATACGGTATGTTAGGTTTAATGTGGATAAAAATGAACAAGACTTTTACAGAGAAAATATTATGTTATTTTTACCATGGCGCAATGAAAAAAACCGATTTGTTAGATATTAACTGTAAACAAGTGTATGAAACAAACATTGATTAAATAAAAAAGTTGTACCAACAGTTTAATAAAGTAGAAGAAACCCAATTAGACGATAATGAAATCCAAATAGAAGGAGAACAAGGCTGTAACAACAATCAGCTTGTAGACGATGAAGATTGGGTACCAGATGATGTACTAATAAACGATGTTGGAGATTATGTTGAAAATACTAATACATCAGATGTAGATTCACCTAAAGATGGTGGTAAGATAGTAGTGCACCTCATAGACAATGAACAGTTTAAAGACTTAATCGGATGTCTAAATGACGGTCAACGCCAACTCTTATATCATACAACTAATGTCATAAGAAGTCAATTATGGGGAAAAGGTCATACTGCGATGAAAGTATTTGTCACTGGCCAGCGGGAGCTGGAAAGTCAATGCTTATACGAGCATTAGCACAATCTGTAATTAGGATAGCAAATCTTAGACCAGATATAGATGATCTGTCACTTCCTCCCGTATTGCTGACAGCACCAACAGGTAAAGCTGCATATGGAATAAAAGGATTAACACTTCATTCCGCGTTTAAACTACCATTGAATCAATTTGCCGGATTATTACCAAAGTTAAGTTCAGATATTTCAAATACACTACGTTGTCAGTTTGCCAATGTAAAACTTTTGATTATTGATGAAATTTCCATGGTTGGCATAAAAACACTGGGATACATTGATCAACGATTGAGGTCTATATTAAGAATAAATAGACCATTTGGTGACATAAATGTAATAGTGTTTGTCGATTTCTTTCAATTAGCACCGGTATTAGCAACACCATTGTACGATAGTTTTGAAGAAATATTGTCTAAATTTCCAAGTGCTGTAGAAATGTTATCGATTAAATCTATTTGGGAAACATTCAAGTTTTATGAGTTGACTGAAATAATGCGCCAAAAAGATGACAAACAATGTGCAATAATGTTAACAAAGTTGGCCAGAGGACAGTTGGAGGAAGCTGATGTAAAATATTTCCAAAATCTTATAACCCACCTAGACATTACTTTTCAACCACAAGTAATGCATCTTTGGGCTACTAATAACGAAGTCGATGAAATGAACAAGAGAGTGCTTAACTCTATAAATCAAGTTAGTTTCATATCCGAAGCCATTGATACGTCTGCGAAACGATCGGATATTGAATCTGCCACGAAACTGCCACGACAAAAGACTATGGGTTTAGCTTTAAGATTAGTTTTAAAAGAAACAGCTAAATACATGGTGATAGCTAACATTTCAATCGAAGACGGCATAGTGAACGGTGCAATCAGAGAACTCATGCAAATAAACAAAGGACAGACTGCAGGAGGTAAAGAAGTTGCAAAAAGGGTTTGGATCAAGTTTGATAAGCCAGAGGTGGGGTCACTAACCAGACAGAAAATAAAAAATAAACTAAAACCCGATGTCGAACACACAGATGATATGTGCAAGTGGACACCAATTGAAATCATAAAATTAGAATTTCAACTCGGTAATACAAATCACCATAAAGTAACTAGAATGCAATTGCCCTTAGTGGAAGCTTTGGCATTGACGGTACACAAAAGTCAAGGTGCCACATATAAATCTGTAGCATTTCATATACCTCAAAAACTCTTGAAGTGCAATATGTTATATGTAGGATGTAGTCGAGCAACTTCGGCTCAAGGTTTGCGTATAGACTACTTTCCTGCAAAGCCACCAAAACCTTCTGCAAAAATTGAACATGAAATGTGCAGACTCAGGACACCAAGTTGTGATCTTATTCCGCGCTTTTCTAGAATTATGACACACAACATGCCACTCTCCTGCATGTCACACAATATAAGGTCTTTAAAAAAATATGAAGCTCATATTAATGCGGATATCGTTCTTTTACAATCTAAAATAATGTTCTTCCAAGAAACTGGTTCAAAATCAACTGACACATATACCATTAAGAACCATACTGAATGCTGTAGAATAGACAGTATACATGCAAATGGTAAAAGTGATTCTATTTGTTTTGTTGGAGAATCCATTAATCATAAAGAAATAACCTGCAGCACAACATTGCTTCAAGATCAAAAGAAAAACACACACTTAGAAGCCATTGAAGTTATCATTGAAAATATTACCTATATTGGGATATATTCATCGCCAAATTTTCCTGTACAGAAGCTTTGTGATTTCATTGAAACGGTAGCTTCCGCCAAAAATAATGTTATCTTTATTGGTGATTTCAATATAAACTTCAACGAACCGCCAAAACAACTAGTTCAAATATTAAAACATTTCAATTACAAAATATTGGTTAACGGTATTACTACAGATCACGGAACAACCATTGACAATGTCATTACAAATGTTGATATTGCGGCTTTGGTGTACGAGTCCCTCATAAGTGATCACAGACCTATTTTGTTATGGACATAGATACTTTCAAGGAAATAGAAAAATATTCTGAGACTGCTGATGACCAAATTGTACAAGAAGAAGTCAAAAACAATTTTATTAAACCAAACCTTCCTGCAATCGATGGATTTCCTGTGGAAAAATCTAAAAAATCGATTAAATCAACTAAGGTCCTGAATAATAATAACTTGGACGATATTGAGTTCATACAGGTTGATAGTGACACTATTTTGGTTCCAGAAACTAAAACTAAATTAACCAAAATAGTTGATTATAATATCATAATTAATGATATTCAATTTATTCAGGTCAATAGTAATACTCTCAAAGTTCCAGAAAATTGCAACATAAGGTCAGATTCATTATTAGAAACAATAAGTGATAATGCAACTGTGTCAAAAAATCCAAAAACAATAAAAATATCAAGTATTAAGAATAAAGTTGACATAACATCAAGTAGTACATTTTGTGGCTTTACTAACACTGATGGTGTATCATGTTATGCTAATTCTGTCATACAGGTTCTTTTTATTTGTCAATCTCTTGTAAATGAAATTCGCAATAATCAACTCGGACCAACACTTCAACATAGCCTACACGAATATACAAGTAATAGTGGATCATGTGATACTCGAACAATCAGAGAATATTTGGACAACGAGACAATATTATATACTCTGCAACAGCAACAAGATTGTATAGAATTTTTAGAAGCACTTATGGATCGTAGTAGACCTACATTTGAATCTTTATTTGGATTTCAAGAATTGTATACCATTCGTTGCAATACTTGTAAACATACAACGGCCAACAATGCACCTACAAGTTTGATTCTACATTTTGAGATTCCACAGCACAGATCACAAACTTTGCAAACATTATTTTCAACAAATCAAAATGTTTGGAATACATTAGATGATTACAAATGCAATAATTGTAATAACATCGGAAGTTCTGAAGATAAACATCAGATAATAGTGGCAAATGAGTATATAGTAATTCAACTAAAACTATTTATTCCAACATTTGTAAATGGTCAATTTGTTCCCAACAAGATAACAGATCTAAAACTTAGTGGCGTACCCACCTCTATTTTGGAAATTGATGGAGCACAATACAAAACTCAAGCTGCAATATTACATATGGGAGAAAACACGAGTTCTGGCCATTACATTACATACCTGAGACAAGGAACTTCCAATTGGGTTTGCGCCAATGACACAATAGTTGCAGAAAAAAAGATGGCCAAACAACAGCAAAGATGTATATGTTATCATTCTAAAAAGAATGTAAAAATATTTTCCAATTGGAAAAAAAAAAAAACATAACACAGCTAAAAATAAATTGTAAACTTAACCTGTAAGTATACAATATTACAATCTGACTGTTATTGGATTCAAAAAGGAACGTATAAACCGCCAACTATTCACTTACATAATATTATGTATGAGTTGCCAGTCCCAAGCCTGGATAAAAAGTGTGAGGGTGCTAACCTTATAATAATTGTTATTTTTAACATAAGCAGAAACCTAGATTTTATTTTTATTTAAATAATATCGAACTATATATTATTATCCACACTTCTGACCTTGAAATTTGAATTTTGAATTGCATTATAAACACTAGCACTCCCAGACATTAAACTACCGAGAGCTGATAACCCTGCGAAAATAGGAATTAGAGGAATCGCACCTCCTGTCTGACCTGGTGTTAAAATCAATCTTTTACCATTAGGATTTTTCTTAACCTTTCCTTTTTTTGCAGCTAGTGTTCTCTTTTTTTTTTTTTTATTACTTTTATGTTTACCTTTATTACTCATACCTATTTTCTGTTTAACCTTCATCATACTTTATTTCAGTATTTAAAGAAGTTTATAAAACCTTCACCAGTCTTATCTGATTTCTACTTACAGGTTGAGCACACTATCTTTCACTGGTTATAAATTTAAAAGATCCAGAGTATTAATAAGAAAAAAAAAATGGATTTGATTGAACAGAAAGATAAATTAGATATTTCGAACGTTGATACTCAAATAATAAAAAAAACGTCAAGACATGGACCGTTATTACCTGATACTATACGTGCTATTATAGTCGGCCCTAGTGGTTCAGGTAAAACAAATATAATGTATAATCTAATCACTCATGAAAACGGAATAAGATTTGAAAATATTTATTTATACTCAAATACTTCTAATCAAGAAAAATATGTTTTATTAAAAAAAATAATAGATGATATAAAAGGTGCTAACATTTTTATATTTTCAGACGCTGATAAAGTTATAAAACCGAATTTAACTAAAAAGAATTCTGTAATAATTTTCGATGATGTTTTATGTGGTCCGCAGTCGATAATAAGAGAATATTTCGGAATGTGTAGACATTCAGGTGCTAGCTCTGTATTCTATTTAGCACAAACATATTCTAAAATTCCGAAGCAACTGGTAAGAGATAATTCAAATTTATTAATAATTCTAAAACAGGATGATACAAATTTAAAACATATATTCAATGATCATTCATCAGCAGATATGGATTTCTCAGAATTTCGGAAAATTTCTCATTTCTGCTGGAATCATAGTGATTACGGATTTATGGTTATTGATAAAACACGTGAAATGAATGAAGGTAGATATAGATGTGGTTTTCATACTTTTATTAAAAAAAATAAGTATATAAATATAGTTGTAATATAGACAAAATCTACATAGTATTATCTTTAGTTGAAGGAAACAGATATATTAAGTTCATTATTTTCAATGAATAAAGATAAAGTTTTGTTAAAAAATTTGATATTATCAAAAAAAAATATCAAACGTAAAATAATGAACATGAAGCGTGGTGTTATAGATTCTGATAACTATTTTCGCGAAACATTTATACCTTTACTCAAACCATTGACTTCAATTCCAGAAAAAAACACTTCATTTATTTCTGACACTACTAAAAAAAAAAAATACCTTGATCACTAGTGATGGAGATAGCGAAAACGAATCAAATTCATCGTTCGATAATTTTTTAATTTCTAATCCTAAATTACAGCGATATGATAAATCGTATGGCATACATTATGATTCGGTTAATGATCAACTTAAAATATCAGATATTCCTGTCACTTTTGATCATGGTAACTTACGCTTGCTTGATAATTACTACCCTTGGACTAAAGGACTTTGGTCTTTATTATGTGAGAAAGTACCAAAAAATATGACGATAGAAGATATGGAATCATATTATAATATTCTAAAAACAAGTAAAGTTTATTTAAAGGCAGACGGGAAACCTAAAACCTCAAGATATTTCAAATGGATGAACGTTGTAAAACCTCTATATGATCGAATGAAAATTGATGAAAAACAATTAAATGAGGAAGTATTGAAAATAAATAACACAAAAGTTAAAACTCCTTCTCAATTAAAATTAAAAGAATTTGATAACTTTTTATCTAGCTCAGGCGCAAAACGAAGAAACATTATTAATGATACAGCCATATCAAATGAACCATTTGATTTTTCTTCTTCAGTGATTAATTCTAAATTTGAAGAACCTCCAACTGATCAGCTATTTAACTTTAGTTTATCACCGTCAGTTAAGAAAGGATCTGGTTTATATAAAGATGTAATACCTCATACACAATTAGTGTATTATGATGATCCAAATGAATTAGTTGTTAGATTAAATCTTTTAACTTAATACAAGTAAAATCAAATCAAATATACAAACAAATAAAACATTATATAAACCAAAATTTAAAATTAATGATAAAGTAAGTATATCAAAATACAAGCATATACTTAGTAAAGGATATACACCGAATTGGACAACAGAAATTTTCACAGTTTCAAATGTTTTACATACAGAACCAATAACTTATCAGCTAAAGGATGGATCAAACAATATAATTCTAGGTGGTTTTTATGAGCAAGAAATTAAATTGACTGATTTTCCGAACACATTTTTAATTGAACGTATTATAAAAAAAGTTAAAGATAAAATGCTTGTTAAATGGATGGGTTTTGATTCCAGTCATAATTCATGGATATTATCGAAAGATATTATTAAATAAATTTTTTTTTTTATATATATTTTACCTTTTTATAAAAATAAAAAAAACAGTATTAAATTAAATTATTTTAGTTATTCATATAATGTTTTCCTTTCACTTTGAACGACACCTACTGATGATAATAATTTAAATTTTAGAAATAATTATTATAACTAGATAGCTTGGAAAAACACCTACTGATGATAATAATTTAATTTAGAAATAATTATTATCACTAGATAGCGTGGAAAAAACACCTACTGATGATAATAATTTAATTTAGAAATAATTATTATCACTAGATAGCGTGGAAAAAACACCTACTGATGATAATAATTTAAATTTTAGAAATAATTATTATAACTAGATAGCTTGGAAAAACACCTACTGATGATAATAATTTAATTTAGAAATAATTATTATCACTAGATAGCGTGGAAAAAACACCTACTGATGATAATAATTTAAATTTAGAAATACTTAATATCGATTTTCTTAAACATAGTGAATATTAGAATAATTATTTTTTAATTTATAATGTTCGTATGCTAGTGAATTAATCCCATCGTTTGTTATAAAACGTTTATCATCGTTACCACTTAGTACAAGCTTATTGATTGTTTTAGAATGAACAACATGTTTATTCGATTGAATAAAATTCATGTTTCTACAAGTTTGTTTATTATCAAGAGAGATATGGTTTATGTACGCATTTAATACTTCTATATAATTTTTAAAATACATATGTTGATTAATTACATATTTTTTACACCTTTAGCTTTTTTAACCTCATCGTTGTTTTCAGTCTTGTAAGCATATAATTTCGGTCTTAATGAAACAAATTCTTTTAAAATTTTTCCTCCCATTTCATCTTTAAAATAACCAGGTTGATTTTTATGATTTTCGCTAAAACAATAATGATCTTTTGGATAGTTTGATGTATCAAAATACGGAAATAAATCATATCTAATATCATCAAAAAAATTAAATGTTCGAATATTATATATCAAAGAATCTGTATCCGAGTACAATAATCGTATTTTATTATTATATTTATTTTTCATTACATTATAATGAAAATCATACATAAATGTTTTCGAGACATCTAAAATTGCAGACCCTACATAAATTGCTTTATCGAATTTGATAGTTTCCTTATGTTGGTGAATAGCCATAAGATTTTCAGAGTATATAGTTCTATCTTTAAAAGTATTTTTCATCATCAATTTATTTGCTTGTTTATCAGATGTAACCAGTTTTAAAGAAACTCTAGTTCGAACATTCTCCATACATTTACCAAAAACGCTATTAATTAATAATTTCCAAAAATCTTTTTCAAATCTATTTTTAGTTTCTCTCCTCATTCTCGTACATAGTTCGATATATGAGGCCATCCATTTACTCTGTGAAAATTTGATTGCTCGATGAATTTTTACTAATTTAAGACCATTAGCAATTGCTTGTTTTAAATTTTTATAGTGTAATATCTATATTTTTTTTAATGATAAAGTAGTTAATAATTTTTTAACTTTTGAATTTGGAGGACATTCGTTTAAAGGTAAAAACGGGAAATCATTATGTTTTTCATGTAAATATTCAGGATAATCAATATCAACTTCTAATATATATCCGACTTTGGAATCATCAGGAATTTTAGTAACATCTATGTTCAAGTCATCAACCCATTCGAAATCTTTGAAAGGTAGCTCAGTTAACATCGATTTGCCATATAAATTTACACAATCAAGATATGTAATCCATGAAATTGATTTATTAGGATTATAGTTCAAACCTTTAATGTTTGGTATGTTTGCTTTAGCATATCTTTTAACTGATTGACAGATACCCCCTCTGATGGAGGATTCAAAATATAAAAGCATGTTATAATCATTCAATTTTTCTAATTTAACCTTAGTATATTTAAGCATACAATCGAAAGCAAATCCTGGAACAGTCATATAATGAGCAGGATCTAGACTAAGAGTAGATAAACATAAATCTCTAAAATTTTCGAACACATCCGTTAGTATGGTGACATCAGTTTTCAAATAAAGATCACTATACTCCCCCAAAGTTTTAATATTAAATACTTTCCAATTTTTTTAGCATGAGAATAATCATTATTATTAATTTCTTCATTTTTTAAAGAGTTATAAAATGCAGATTTTGAAGGTAATCGAGTTTCGTTTAATTTACTCCAACTATCAATATACTCATAAGGGAAAACCCCTTTTCGTGTGACTAAATCAAATGTTTTATTAGAAAATAATTTTAAAGTTTCTTTAAACCTTGATTTATCTTCAAGTAATTTTTTGCAAGCTCGCTTAATGAGGAAGCCATAAAACGGAATGTATCAACGAATTTTATACTAAATCTCGGAGCAACCTCTTTACTAAAATATATATATTTTTCTACAGAATTTGGAATAACATGTATATTCTTATCATCAAAACCAAGTTCTCGAATTATAAAGTGACTATCGTATGATAAGTTATGAAAAAAAATTGGAATAAATGATGGGTTGGTTATTTCAAAATTACATTTAAAACAAATACATTGTCTATATTTACCAGTAATATGACAGTGATCTCTAACTTTATATAATTCATTTTCTTCAAAAGATAATAAACATATTTTACAAACCTTTGCTATTTGAAATTCTTTTTCCTCCTTTTCAGTCAACGTAATCATTGGTACATTAATTTGATAAATATCATTTATTTTTTTTGAAATATCAGTCATGTTTTCCATAAAATTTTTTGCCGCATCAATACCTCTATAAATTATTATGTTTGTTGGAATTTTAAACTGTTGCATTAACTTTTCTGTGATAATATTATAGTCAACTTTTACATAAAATGCATAACTCATAATTTCATGTAAATGTGTGATATAAGTTTTACTAGTTTTAGTTAATTCATTTGTCTGTTTAGGTTTTAAAATACATTCAAAGTCAGCATAAATAACAATAATAAATATAAAAAACAATAAATAATAATGGTATTCTAGAAGTTTTTTTATAACTTTTGAAAAACATGAATTTATTTTCTTTTCCTTCTTCAAACATTATCGGTCTTCCTAATTCATTCTTACTACACATTTTTTTATGTTCAGTTAATCCTGTTTCACCCCAAAGTTTACTTTTACATGGTTTATTTCCAAAAGTTGTAAAACACCTCTTGCAAATAATTAATTTAGAACAATTTTTAGTTTTCTGACTTCTAATTAATCTTGAAAAATCTTTAATATAACAATAATGCGATGTTTTATGATTATTGACAAAAAATAGATCAAAATGATTTTTTTCTTCTTTAATATTTATAAATAGAGGGAAAATAGTACCTTTATTATTTAAACTATAAACATTAACTGAAACATTATTTAAACGTTCAAATTTTTTAATTTGATTTATCGGTGTTGGGAAATCAATACATTTAAAATCTAACCCACTCTTTTTTTCAAGAAAATCAAAATATTTTGGTTAAATCGTGATTTATTAGAACGCTTATCATATTTGGTTAGTATAGAATATTTAAAACAGTATTTATCTTTTTTTTAAACGTTTATAATAGCCTTTTTTTCTCGTATAAATTTAGGTAAATCTAAATATGCACCTCCTTTTAATGGATCTAAATTGATTCTCAACTGTAACCCATCTATTGAAACAAGTGTCCATCCTGAACCTTTAGCAATAAATTCAGATTCTTCAGCTAATATTTTATCAAACTTTATGTTAACAAACTAGCGAAATCGGATGAATTACATGCTAAACCATTCGAAGTTTTAAAAGCCACATCTTGTTTATCATGTGTTATAGGACGTGTGTAAGTAGCCTCAACGTGTAAATTAAATTTGATCGACGTTTTAATACACGATTGTCTTAACTTTAAAATTAACTCATGTAAAATATAGTTAAAAAATAATTTGTAATCTATAATTTTCACAGTTCTTAATTATGAAAGTTTTTGAACCTTTTCTAAATCTTTCTATTTCAATAAGTCCACTTCCAATCGTGTTCATACGCTGTTTTTTTGTTATTATATTTCTGTTCATAATGAGACTGAAATAATAAAAAAAAAAACACATTAAATTTATATATATATATATAAATGTATGTTTTTTTTGTTTTACATTTTTTAAAAAAATAATAATAATAAAATTCTTAAATAAACAATGAGTACTTAGTTTTTTTTAAAAAAAAATCATTTTAGATTCAAACAAAAAGATTCTGTTAATAAATTTAGATCATCCAATAATGTACAATAATCACTATGCAGATGATAAGCTAACGTCTGTTTTCGAAATCTAACATAACCATACAAATCATAATATTTATTAACAAGTAATATTTCATTTCTCAAATTTATTATATTCTCTTTTAAGATTTTTATTTTTTTTATATCTTGTAAAAGTGTTTTAGCTAAGTATTTTTCATATCTTAATATTTTAATTTTTCTTTTGATTAAAATTATAGTTTTTCTTTGTTCATGTTTACTTTGTACTTCCTTCTCATCATTATCATCGATTTCTTCATCCAATCGATGAATTTCAATTAAGATATGGTTAAGTAAATCCATTTTCTAAAAAAAAACATTTTTTTTTTTTTTATGTTTTGGAAAAGCTATTATGAACAAAGTAATACTTCTATATAAGTAGGTGTATAAAAAAAGAAAAAATGGAAATAGATTAAAGAAATAATATAAATCAGGTTAAAAAAAATAGATTTATTTAAACAATTTATTTATTTATTAAATCTTCTAGTTGATTATTTAAAATTGTGGAACGATAACGTATACGTCTATTACATTTTTCACCAATATAATAAGAAAAATTAAACTCATCTAAAACGTTTCTTTTTCATTTCTTAACCTATCTATTTCAACTAGATCTATTATTTTTTTTTTATATAATTATTATTTTTTTATTTAAAGCTCTTATATCATTTTTTTTTCTTTCTTCATCTTGATCAACACTTTTTTGGTTTTCTAAAACTTTCAAATGTAATTCTTCAATCAAAGATCGGAGGTAAACGATTTGAGGAGATTCCATTTTATAATTCTGAAATTATAGGTAAATATTTATTCGTTTATTTTTTTATTTTAAATATAAAAAAGGTAATGTAAAAACTATATCTCATTTACACACACATCTAAAAAAAATAATTTGTACCACTTTTTAAGTTTATAATTCACACCAAATAAAATTTAAAAAAGGGGCATTATCTAATCTGTACTTACTAAAATTATAATTTGTAACATTGTTCACATTATTAAAATTATAATTATAATAAAATTATATATATATAAGTAAATTTTTGTTTAGCAATATTCATAAAATATATAAAATCAATCATACTTTATTATAATAAAATGTAAAACAACTCTATATATATATTAAATAAGTAAATTTTTGTTTAGCAATAATTCATAAAATATATAAAATCAATCATACTTTAATTATAAATAAGTAAAACAACTCTATATATATATTATATATATATTAAATAAGTAAATTCTTGTTAAGTATATTATACTATTTTTTTTTTTTAAAAAATAAAACATAATTTATAATTATTTATATCAACTAAACTCTGAAAGAAAAAGCTAGTAACTATTTTTTGTTTATATATATATATACCACAGAATATATTCCGTGTACATACCGTACATTTACTATAACTAAGCTAATTATAACAAAAAAATAATAATAACTAATTAAGTGTATAAGACGTAACAACACAAAATATTGTTTACGATGTATCTGTGTATATGTGGTTTGGAAAAAAAAAAATGTGAAGATATAAAATTAAACATATTATTATTATTAAATAAATGACATACTTTTAAATGTTGTACTACACACTAATCTTTTTGAACTATTCAAAATGTTTCGTACTATACTCATTTTAGGGCTGGTACAAATTACATATTTCATTTCGTTTTTTTTTTTAACGTGGTGTAAAAAAAAAAAAAAAAAACTAAAATTTATTTATTTATGTAACGCAAATACATGTTATATTTTTGATACAAATGAACCTATTTGTGGTGTAAATTATGTAAAATACCATTATTAAATGGAATCATTTTTTATAGTGGAAAATTATAATAGTAAATATTTAATTTAAAGCTAGTTAATAGTAGTAAAGTAATAGTACTTACATTTCTGTTAGCGTGGAGATGCTTGAAAAAAAAAATATACTGGCTTCTAGTTGTAGTGAACGGTCTTGGTGAAGATGGTTCAGCACGATTTAACGACGAAGTCCACTTTGTCGTATGTGTAAGAAATTTGAAATTAAAGTTATTTATTCACTGAATATAATAAAAGCAAGCTCGATCTATTGTTAAGTATAGAACAATGTCATCGGTCTATGCGTAAGTGAAGCTTAACTTTGTCTAATTCTTAATACTACCACAACCCATTTTATATTAAACTATTTGGGAGTAGTCCCCCAAAAATATACGTACGTGTCATGGTAAACAGGAAATTCGACTATACGTTTCTATTTCATATTTTACTATAGGTAACCAATTATTTAAATACATATTTTTTTAAAATATATATATATAAACGATTATTAAAACTATGTTCGTAATCCAATTATTCAATATATTAATATTCATTATTCTAAATCTAACCAACTAATATCAGCTTAGGGCAACAGGAATGAAGTAATGTAATATGCAGGATTTCTACATACGAACTAGCTGTATGTCTAATTCTTAATACTACCACAACCGCTTTTATATTAAACTATTTGGGCGGCGTAGTCTCCAAAATATACGTACGTTTCTATTTCATGTTTACTATCACCAATTATTTAATTTTAATCTTACCTTGCTAAATTGTATATAACCTTTCAAATCTGACATTGAAATGTAGAAGTCAATTACATTCTTTTAGATACAAATTGCACTTGTTATTACATTCTATTTTTTCGAATTGAAAAGACGTACCTTTCAAATTTTATTCTAGTTAGTGTTTTAGCTGAACTGATTATTTTAGACTTAAGAGGAGGAGTAGAAGTGGTTATATATATATAAGAGACTCATCGATACAGTATATTCAGTTTACTTCAACAGATTTACAATCTAGACTTTTTTTTTTTAATAAAATTAATTTCATTTTGAAAAAATGTCCTGCTACTCATTTAAAAGCGATGACGAGGAGTCGGTTGTATTTTCCGAAGTAAGTAAAAAAAAAACATTTTTTTTTTATTTTTTATTTTTATTATAATATAATATATAATTATTTTAATTAAAAGACATTAAATATTTTATGAAAAATTTATTTTGTAAACCGTCATCAGCTTATCGTCTATTTTAATTATAGGATAATATTGCAACAACATCTCAAAAAAAGGTACATCGAAAAGGTTAGCTGTAAAACCGGAGAAAAACCAGTATCGAAAAAGACGAAAAAGGTGAGTTATATAAATTTATGACATATTATTACGAAAAAGTAAAAAAATATAATTTAATTATTATTTTATAGAGCACTGCTATTTGTTATACAGACAAAATATTAGATTTAATAACAGATCCAACTATACCAACCGATGCAGAGAACACCTTGAATATAAAAAAGGATGATTGTTCATTAACGGTTAAGACACCTGTAGACAATACGGCTGTAGATTACTGGACTATAGCACATTATAAATGTGCTAAAATTGATAAAGTTGCTCTGCAAGATAGTTAATAATAATAATAATAATATATATATTTAACTAAAGTGAAATATTTATAATAAAAATTTAATTTAACCTAACCTAACTTTTTTAGATGGAAGCATGCTGAATGCTCACTCAAAATATCTTTAACAGGACAGCATCCGGATGATTTAACTACAGCCAAAGAAATGGTGACGCTCATTCAATCTGTTTTCGACAAAATGATGCGACATCCCGCCAAGAAGCTAATCAGACACAAACCAAAAAAAATAAACTTATAAAATGTATGTAATAGGATATGGTGTTGGATTAATTTTATTTAATAAAAAAAAAATTTTTTTATATTTATATTTATTTTTATTATTTAGATAAAAAAAAATAAAAATAAAAAAAATAAAAATAAAAATATTGAAAGTTAGTATACAAGTGGTATTAATTTCACATTTTTTTTTTTTTTTTTTTTTACAAGAACGATAAATTAAAATAAATTAAGAAACTTTTTTTTATATTACATCACTAAATCTTGTAATATCATGTTCGACAATGAATTAAAATGAAATTGTAATAACTCGTACATAAATGAACAATCTTCACTTTGTATATTGCTGTAGCTGAAATCATAATTTTGAATATATTGATTTGTAAATTCGTTTCGTTGACAAGATGATGGTAACCCATTTACGTCAGACTTAATTAACGTATAAGCTGTATCAAACGTTTTTTGGTATGATTCCAATTTTTTCTGTTTTTCAACAATATACAAGTCAATACAATGTTGTAATTGTTTCAAACGATGAAGATCAATATGAGATAATGTTATATAATTATCATTAGAATATAAAACTATAGTTGATTGGTTTACATTAACAGAGTAGAAAAATTATCAGCTATCTTAACACTTTTACAACGAGTATGCAAATTTTCGATAATTGTATTAAAATTGTTTTCGCGCATTAACTTACACCACTGATCAAGATCTAACTTTACAACTTTTTTAGTTAATTTACATTCTAATAATATAATAATTGAAATTTGCTTATTAACTAGAAGTCCAACGGTTACACTTTTCTTACTAAAAGGACGAATATCGAACACAGATTTTGATACAACGATTGATGGATTCATATTGATAAAATAAAAAAAACAGTAAACAGTATTTTTTTTCTAGAAATATGAATATGATCACTAGACAGCTTAGCTCAAACTAACAAGTTTTGTTTATCCATACATGTTATATACTAAACAAATGTAAGGTTAAAAAATAAAAAAAATAAAAAAAAAATGTGAACGTATAGTGTCTAGTTGGATAAACAGTAAAGAGTTATTATACTTACCTACCTAATTCGATAGAACCTGAAACATTTTTTAAAAATCATTAACATATTAAATTTAAATTAGACGCGTTATCCCACTAGACTATACGTTCACGAGGTATTAAATAAGTTATTAACACATTTAAGTTTATTAAATTCAGATTTTTTTTTTATTGAAATATAGAAAGTTAAATGAACTAAACAACAGTATCATATGACCTTGATCCACAATCACAATCACAAATATCGATAATCTTACCATATTTTTTTACTACATTTTCAACAAACTGATTTCCTTTTGATAATAATACAAAAACACATTTCGGATTCCATCTTGAATGTTCAATCCATGGTTTTCTTCTTTTTCCCAACGATGCAATATAATACCGCAGCAAAAACATTCAACAATATCTTTTTTCCCTGAATATATAAAACCGCTTTCAGCTAATGAGTATTTATCTTGAGATGAAGTCAACGGAAATAAATTGAATGTTTTCAATCTTGATATAAATGTAGTGAATTCTGGATATGTAGGATATGCATTGTTTCGTACTAACGAAACAAGTGAACAAAAACTGTTGTTAATTTGTTGAAAATTCATTTTTTATAAAAAAAAATAAAAAAAACTTAAATGAATTAAACTTGATTAAAACTAACAGAACCTGATTGAACGATGGTTGAATATTAACTGAACTGTCTGAACTGAAATGAATTCAATAAAACGACTTTTATCTATAATTTATTAAAAAAATGAAATTACTGTGTAACCTGAATGTTTAACTTACAAGGGAAATAAATAGTGTTGAAGTGTGTATACACTGTTTAAACTTTATGTGTAACAGGGGAAAAAATAATTGGTTAAAGGCGGAAACTATACCTTAAATTTTAAAAATCTCCGCAGTCAAAAGTGCGCAGAACATACATTATGGTTTTTAGGAATCAGTGTTTTTTATTGGTACAGCGGAGAAAAAAAAAGTTTGAGGGGAAAAATCCCCTTTAAAATTTTACAATCTCCGCAGTCAAAAGTGCGCAGAACATACAAATGTATACTACTTGTAAGTGACGGAACTGGGAGAACGGATTTAAAGTTACTAGGTATGGCTCCTTCGCTTAAGCAATTTTTACAAGACCCAGTTTTTTTAATGCACTTAAGATAATCTGCATCACTTTGTGTAAGTGGATTACAATTTAAGTGGAATATATTCTTGCACAATGTGCACGTAATAGAATCAGAAAGACCACGTTTTACTGTGGTTGAACAAATAACACATAAAGTCATAATGAAATCGGAACGCGATAAAGGAGCGATAGCAACAGACGTGTGCACACGACGACGACGACGACGCGATATTTATTTATATACCAAAGAACAAACAGAGATTTTTAACCCAAATAATATTATTCGCAACTGAACAGCTTGCAATCAATTGGATGACTAAATCAAAAAATTCGTTAAAAGTAAGTAAATATTTTGAAATTATTAATAAAAATATTTAACATATGCATTAAATTAGACAGTTGATACCCCGTCAGAATTTATTTCACCAACCAAGAGAAAAGAGATGCACGATGTGGAGGAATTAAAGGTGAAACATATTATAAACATTTTTATTTCGATTACTGATTTTTATTTATTTTAGTTTTATACTGAAGTCTTTGATGAGGAAATGCTACAACCTTCACCACAAAGATACTCAAGTATGTCTCCGTTGCAAAGATATAATAAAGACGATCCTTCACAGTCACGAGTAACTATAAATGAAACCAATAAAATATTCAAGTACTAAATTTTATTTTATTCTTAGGGTGCTGACGAGGAAAGGGGATTCAGAGAATATTAAGTAACACATTCGATTAGAGACAGCATGGGCTCCGATTCGAAAAACCAAACCAAGGACGATACACGTATGTCGTATATATAATTTGTATGAGAGAAAAAAAAATAATATTTAATTTTAAAGGCTGTCGATGAAAATGAAGATCCTACGTATTTTAACAGATAGCCATCCTCCCCACCATCTCTTTCCGACTTCATAGACGGCAAGTCAGCTGAAAAATCTACTCACTCCAATACAAAAGTCTTTTTATAATTATTAATAATAATATCTTGTTAATGATAATAAATATTCTTTTATAACATAATATTTGTTATCCATACCCCCACTATGTTTCGTTTCATAACCCTAACCCTGTTGTATATTATATGAGTTTTTACTCCCATCCTGACTAAAGTGTAGGGATTAATCCCTGCTCTAAACAAGCGTTCGATAGCAC
The DNA here is from genome assembly GCF_020184175.1 of Aphis gossypii. Lineage (NCBI taxonomy): Eukaryota > Metazoa > Arthropoda > Insecta > Hemiptera > Aphididae > Aphis > Aphis gossypii. The sequence continues at coordinate 25,198 of NW_026083230.1, forward strand.
TGCATAAAAAAGATGACACGAGCATATGACAAGTCAGTTGTAACCCGCTCTTCGAGTTGTAACAATTTGTACATTTAACCTTCAGTGTTTTTCAGTGTTTCATAATGGTTAATAGTCTGATCGATTGTAACACATTATTTATTGATAGCAATGTTTATATACATATTGGCTTAGATCCGGAACTTTTGTTTAATTGTGTTGTTTGTATTACAAGTAACTCTCAATACAAGAAAATGAATATGGAATTGTTTCAATCCCTAAATACACTTCTTAACACCGCAACCTTTAGACTTCCATCGTACTTACTGTTAAAGGAGTTTAAATTGATGTCAATAGAGGAATTCAACGTTGTCAACATTCTGTCAATCAAATGCTTGCAGCAAGACCAAAATGTGCAGTTAACTAAGGAGAATGTTAAAAAGATTTTACAATTGAGCGATGCCATGGAAGAAGTTATTCAGATGAAAAATAAATATGTCCGGTCTGCTTCATTGCTTCAGGCCTGTAAGATTTCAATGTTTCTGGGGAAAGAAATGCCGTTACCCAAATATACAAAAATAAGCGATGTTGAGGATTATCTGGAGCACATTGAGGTCAAGAAATTGAAAGAACGTATTTCAGTCCAAGGTACTTGCTTAATAGCAGATTTAAAGATTAAAGCACTCAAACAATTGGCAAGGAGCTGGTTATCTTCTTCAAACGAAACTGAGGTAATAATAATATATATTACATAATGTTGTATACTTAAACAACATTTTTTTTTAGGCTGAAGTCAACAGATCGAGGACAAGAGCATTTGTAGCGTGTAAAAGGGCAAAGGAAAGCTGTAGATCAAGTTATCTGAAATAATTAATTATGTAATATTTTATTGTAATACAATCAGAAAAAAAAATGTTTATAATTATATTTTAATATGGTGAATAGCTAAATAAAAACATCATATTTTTTTTTTTTTTTTAAAAGTTTTTTATTTTTACAAACTATTTACAATTTCCTTACATCACCATTAAACGGGTTATAAGTTATAATTTGATCGTGTAAAATGAGACAATAAGCTACGGTTTTTGCTGGAATGGCTTTGTCTGTTTTGAATTCAATTCGTAAATCTACAGCCGATGATTTTACGTTGTCATTCTGTCGTGATAAATCCACGACTAAAATTGGTACAAATTGTTGAAAAATATTTTTTAGGAAGAAAAGGGTCACTATACTCTCTCTCGTTGTACGATTTCTGGAATTCAGCATATTCCTTGTACAATATGGCCGTAACGATGTTTATGAAATCTGCACGAAAATCTTCATATGGATATACTTCAGAGTTTAAATGTACTTTTAGGTTTTTCAAAAAGCAGTGATCGAATCGTCCTGATGAACAAAATAAATTATTTTTTCGATCGGTTTGAAGTCCAATTAATGCAAATCTAGGTTTCTCCAACAAACTGCTTGATTTTACCGTCAATGAATGAGAAGTGTTCTGAGAGAGAACTGGATACTCGCACAAATCCCAATTTCTGAACGCCCACGCAACTGGTTCACGAGAGTCTAATACTTTTAACAGTTTTATTTTTTCTTTATCACTAACTCTGATGATGGGCATCTTCCAGATAATTTTATTTAATTCAATGGCTACTTTTTTAAGTTTTTCATTAGGAATTGTCGTCAAAACATACAACGCATCAAAATCTGTAGATGATCTGTTTAAAATTATTTGTTGATTACAGTTGAGTAGTATTTTTTTATAATCTTCACAAAATCCAAACAAGTGTTTGAGAGGGATACAACCAGCGAATTTGTTATTTAACATGAAATGTTTATTTTCACTGGCATCCATATCTACGTCCCAAGCAGCATTTTATAGATTGTTCAATTTACTCGGAGTATGCGAGCAAAAACCTTTAAGACTCGAAGATATTCCAGGAGATTTTAATTTTTGTATTTCCACTCCGTTAGTTTCATATCGGATTTCAGAAAATAAAAACGCTAAGCCATTATTTGTAAAGTTGAATTCACCCTTCTCTGCTGTAATATCTGCAGGTATATTTAATTTACCTTCAATGTAAAGATAGCTCTCGCAAGGCAAAGTGTAAGCGTCCATATTTTGAATAGATATTCTATTTTCATCGTTATTGGATAAAGCTGTAGTGGAATACGAAAGGAAAGAGTGGTACTGCATTTGAGTTATTTTGCAATCTTCTTCATATCCGCCAGCTACGTCCAAATACATTTCATCCATGATTATAGAACTTTTAAAGAGCGTAGAAATGATAGATTGTTTTTGGTTAGTTTCTTTACAATCGGTGTACGTCTTGACGTATTAATCTTGCTAGTAGAACTATTGATTTTCTTTATGACATTTATTTTTATATAACTGTTGAACTTAATAGCTATCTTTATGTTTAATTTGTAAACGAATTGTGATTGGCTCCCCTCTGAAATTGATTAAGTTATTATCTTGGTCTCTTAGCACTATATTTACTTTACTTATAGTCGTAGAATTAAGCTGGTAGAAAACTAAATGTTTTGGAACTTCAATGATTTAATGTTCAGGCGGTGAAGAAGAGGAGAAAAACTTGTGTATTGTCTGGCTCGGTATACCATTACTGAATGAACCAGAAATAAGATTGCAATTTATTTTTATACAGTTAACTTTCATTATGTTAACTATCCGTTCAGATTCATGTTTTGTGTGTTTGCAGAGTAAACTTTATTTTCAAAACCTAATATTTTCGATATATTATGTTCAATAGTGAAATCAATATCATGACTACACGTCATTGAACATTTTAATGTGCTGCCATCAGCCATGAGTTGAAACAAAGTAACATGATTTGATAAGAGTTTTTGAACCGTTAACTCCAAATTAATTATTTCATATGATCCCGTTGGTATAGTTACATATATACATTTTCCGAACGAATTCCGAAATCTTATCGTATTACAATCCGGTTCTACGTTTGGTATAGAATTATGTGTTTGCAGGCTTAAAAGACACAGCTGCGATGTATTTTTTACTTCTAACAGTCGAAAATTATCACATGACATTTCGCTGGAATTACCATTTAATGTTATCGTGTAAATGATAAAAATTTCAAACACAAATGCCCGCAATTATATGTGTTATAACGTTGATGCCTAGTGTAAATATACTGTATGTTACGTACGACTGTAATTCTAGTGGAGACGGTAGATTACCAAAACTGTCGTAGTAGGTAACTTTTTTTCAATGTCCAAATTGATAACCGCTGATTCTTTATGCTTTGGTCGTAGAGGTAACCTATCTCTAGAAAACACTCCGATGAAATAAGGTATTTTCATTATGCTCGCATGTTTTATAATTTCGTAACCATACAGCGCTCTTTTGGGTAAAGTAGTAATTAGTTTTTTTGCCGTTTTGGAGTTTTCTTTAAAGATTTACGGGTGCCCTTTCTTTTATATGAACCACCTCCATGTGGAGTGAGATATAGTCCTTTTACTTTCTCTATTTTATACGAACCGCCTTCATTAGGTGCGAGATATAATCCTCTGCCCAAATGTGAAGGTTCATTTCTATTAAATTTACTAACGATTTTTACAACGTTAGCAATGCCACCCGTTAACGCTCTGAGTGCAGATAAGCCAGCAAAAATTGGTATCAACGGTAACATACCACCAGTTTTCGGTATAGGTATGACACGAGGTACTCGAGTTTTCTTTCCGTTTTTACGGAATATTTTTTTAGCTGCCGCAGCACATTTTTTTGTTAATTTCATCAGGTTTTTTTCATTAATATTTTTTTTGAGTACATTTTTAGCCGCTTTTATAGCAGCTTTGAATCCACATCCTGCACCAATTTTATGTTTTGCCTTCATACCCGTAGTGACTAACTACACTGCTACCTTTTCTTTTAAATTTGAGTCTTTTGACTTGAATCTATTCTAAGCTCTATTTTCTAATATATAATCTGCTTTTTGACGGTCTGTCAAAGAGTTGCTGTGATCATAAGCGATATCGTGTTCTTTACACGCTGAATCTAAAGGATTGATACCTTTATCACCACGATCCAACCGTTTTCTCAATTTTGTCCTAGGACCGCAGTACTGATAACCTAAAATGATATATATATATATATAAACTATAAACATTTAAAGTGATATGGTTAGGTTATGTGTGTGTGTGTGTGGTAGAATTTATAATTACCTGGTAAATGAAGTTCAAACGGTAATTTGTTTATAAGAGTGTTAATTATACCTCCGCCTTTATTCTAGTTGTTTCTTCGAACGGGTGACATCGTGTAATGGTAAGATTATAAAGATTGCACAGCTATTTATACATAATCATTATATTATAATGAAGTTGGTCGATCAACAAATAAAAATCACGGTGGAAAATGGCGACCCACCTACAACTCGTGAATCAAGACATGGAGCGTTTTGTAGCGTTTGTAGTTGTATAGAACACTATAGTACGTTATTAATCATGGGAGACGATAGTACAGTGTTGAACGAATTAGTTATTGCTAAGGAAAACATTAAACGTAAATTTGAGGCATTAAAAATAGGTGAAGCCGATATTCAATCGTATGTATCACAAACATTTAAGCCAATAATCGAACCTCTGAACAAATTACATAACTAGGGCCCGGAAGTTCATGCATTTGCATGTTTTTTCTAAGTGCATTAAAAAGTTGCTGGATGAGAGACAAATTTGAATAGCAACATAACGAATTAAAGGAATAGTTGAACCAGAAGTTAATATTAATTTAATTAAACCATTGTGTAGTACTGGTGCTTGGGATTTACTCAAAGACATAATTGAATTAAAAAAACAAATTAATGTCTGGGTATACCCTACTTGTCAAAGTGAAATAAATTATGGAGATTCCATTTTATGTAATTCCTTCTGCTTAAGTTGTTATAATTTGAAATCAAAAAGTAACTGACTATATTAATTTCAATACAATTATATTTATCATTAGAAATTATATGCAATGTCTTCATTATTTATGCACACCACCTAAGATGAATTTCACTCTCAACTCAGAATCCAATTCTTATGGCCTTAAAAAATCTCCTGAGTAGGTACATAATACTGCCATAACTTAATTTGTTTTTATAATCTTGTAACTTGATATCTCCACATTAATTATTGTTGTAAACTTGGATGAATATTTAATAAAATAACATATTTTCTTTTGGCACCCTTTAAGGTCTAACTTAGTACATGACTAAATTTTTAAAAATGTTTAAATATTATTTAGGAGAAAAAAATGTATTAGAGGCTCATCACTCATTAATGTAATTTTATTTATTATACAATTGTCTCTATAATTAGTAATTAGTATGTCAAAGATATGATAGTGATGATATTGTAAATACAGTATATCTACTATTAGTAGGCTACTAACCTACTAAACAAATCCAAAAATATATAATATCTGATCAATAACATTTACATGACATAATAAGCTATTTATTAGTTTGGTCTGTTTATCTAAATCAACTAAAGGTTATATGTTTATGAAGGGATGTTTACTTATTTTATACACACCACTATGTACACATATATACTTAATATAGTAGTACTTTAATGTTTTAAAAAAAAAATTAAAATAGAAAATATATTAACTAATATTCTAAAATACTTTGACAAAGTATTTAATATAACTTGTTCATTTAAAATATACATATGTAATAAACAATAAATTAAAGTTGGAAATCATAAATTCGTCACAATAAAGTAGAATAAAATAAAATTAGTTTGCCAATAAATAGCATATAAACATGAAATAATATTATGGTGTTTATGGCGCATGTGCGTTAACAATTCGACCAATTCGGGTATCGAATATATACACGGATGGGTCCGTGTACGCTTTATCTACACGGACACCCGGGTATCTTGACACAGCGGTAATTTATTGCTCGATTGTTTTTGGAATGTGTATTGTGTATGTATACTGTATATTATAATATTATTATAATATATATGTTTATGGACAATCTAATACCGCGTCTCGTTGCATGTCTGGTTCTTTTTTTTATATAATAAATAATTATATAAATACGAAAAATGGTAATTGAGTGTCTTGCTATCAGTTACATGATGTCAATCAATATCCGAAAGTTCAATCCATAATTGTCAAACTTCCTGACGTCAAACTTCTGGTGTAGGCTTGTTTGTAAAAGTTGTTAAAAAGACGTCGCACCCGCATGTGTTGTCTCCGTCTTACACACGTGTGATATAGACAAAACGTGTTTACGCAGTGTAAACTATCATTTGCTCGATAGTTATAGCTCTTTCAATAATTTACTTAGAAGGAATGTGATTAATTCTGTTCAAAGGAGAGATATTACACTATGCCTCCTGGAAGAGATTTAATTTATCAACCAATATTCAAGATTAAAAATGTCAGTTTTTTATTTTTCCCTTCACGTTATTATAAACCAAAACATTTTTTTAAAAAAACTCATCGAGGAAGCATAAAATAAAGCATGATTTTTCTATTGGAGTTAAAACCATGTGTCTACGGTATCTGTGCTTTGTGTTGTGTGCATAGAGTAGAGGCTTGTTTTATACTTTCAAAATACACGTTCAACGTCCTCTTAAAGTCAGTTGCTGTGTGAGAGTCTAGCAGTTATCAACCGATGAAAACATTGTCCCGTTGCTTGTCCGGTGCCTTTTTGTTCACCAATAATTAATCTATACTACTATATAAAATAGAACCCCCTTTTTTGTATGTACGCTCATAACTCAAAAAGTACCCAACGGATTTTAGTACAGTTTTCACTAATCAATAGGTCTAGATTCAGGGAAGGTTTTAATATACAATTTATTCGTATAACTTGAATACTTGATTAATAAAATTAAAAAAATATTGTGCCATACCTTCGTACATACTTAAATGGCATAAAATTATCGCCCCGTGAACAGATTTCTCTAACCTAACCTAACCTAACCTAATCTCGGTATCGGACAAACATTTTTTGCATTGTTTTTCCGCTTTTTACTTATATCAGTTATATGGAGTTATTTCCATATGTAGTTCTGAAGCGGTTTGGCGTATTTTATCTTTTGATATACACGAACGAGCGCCTGCTATTATTCACTTGGCAGTTCACTTAGAGAATGGACAAAGGGTTTTTTTTACACAACATAATGTCAATGACATTGTGAACAATCCACGTGATACTACATTGACTGCTTGTTTCAAATTATGTGCTAAAGACGAATTCGCTAAAACCGTAACATATGACAAGGTTCCAAATTTTTATACTTGGAACCAATCTATCAAAAATTTCCAACGACGACAACGAGGAACCCCCGTCGAAAATCATCCTGGGGTAAAAAAAAACTGATACTCTTGGCAGAGTGTATGTAGTTCATCCGAATAACAGTGAATGTTTTTACTTAAGAATTTTGCTCCACGTGATCAAAGGTCCAATTTCTTTTGCAAGTCTATGAACTGTGCAAGGAGTGACGTACGATACATTTCAAGAAGCATGCTAAGCAATGGGTTTGTTAGAAGATGATTTCCAATGGGAAAACACATTATCTGAAGCTACTGTATGTTGTACTTCACCGTCTATAAGATATTTATTTGCCATTTTGATAGTATTTTGCCAAGTAACAGAATCATCGTGCAAGTATGGCTGAAGACGTATTGTTTCGAAAACAACAAGAATGTCCATCAGATGATATAAATTACGATGAAAATATTTTTAATGAAGCTTTACTTGAGTTGAATAAAGTGGTGCAATCAGTTTCTGGCAAAAATATCACTGATTTTGGATTAATTCTATCGAACAATATAGATCTGAATACCAATACTGAATACTTGCGAGAGACGTCCTACGATAGTTTTCGTCTATTACAGGTCGTTCAAAATGAGAGACGTTTAAACTCTGATCAGAAAACGGTTTATGACGCAGTAATGACATCTATTAATAATTAAGAAGGCAAAACATTTTTCCTTGATGCCCCTGGAGGTACAGGAAAAACATTTTTAATTAATTTATTGCTCGCCATAATAAGAACAGACAGAAAAATCGCTCTTGCTGTGGCTTCATCTGGAATTGCAGCTACGCTTTTAGAAGGTGGTCGAACTGCGCATTCCACTTTCAAGATCCCGCTAAAAATGTCCTACGATGGCACATCAAGTGTCTGTAATATATCCAAACAAAGCAACACTGCTCAATTGATGCGGGATTGTGTGTTCATTGTTTGGGACGAAGCATCTATGTCCCACAAAAGTTCGGTTGAGGCATTGGATAGAACCTTGCGGGACTTACGTAATAAAAATACATTAATGGGTGGCTGTACAGTCTTATTTTCTGGAGATTTTCGTCAAATCTTGCCAGTTGTAGTAAGAGGAACGAGAGCTGATGAAGTCAATGCATCATTAAAGAGATCTTACATTTGGCCATACATAACTAAATTGAAACTGAAAACTAATATGAGAATATTATCATCTGACCAAGGAAATAAAACTTTTGCTGATGCTTTACTCCGTGTTGGTAATGGTCAGTCACTGACTAGAAATGGTAAAGTTGATCTGTCTGAGCTTTGTTTTTTGATGTCTAATTTGCTGGACCTAATTGAAAATGTTTACCCAGATTTACCTAATATTTCGACTAAAACGTCAAGTTGGTTTCAAGAAAGAGCAATATTGTCACCAACTAACGATCAAGTCAATAATAAATGACATGATACTGTTAAAATTCAATGCACCAACAAAAGTTTACTATTCCATTGACACTGTTTTAGATGCAGAGGAGGCGATACATTATCCAACTGAATTTTTAAATTCTTTATCTCCTTCAGGGACCCCACCACACAAATTAATTCTAAAAGTAGGTTCTCCTATAATTTTACTTCGTAACTTAAGTCCACCAAAATTATGCAACGGTCCAAGATTACAAATAAAGTCTTTAAAAAACTGTCTGCTTGAGTGTATAATCCTTACTGGCTGTGGAGTTGGGGAAATGGACTTGATTCCTAGAATACCAATGATACCAACCAATTTGCAATTCCAGTTTAAACGGCTCCAATTTCCCGTGAAATTAAGCTTTGCAATGACTATTAATAAGGAACAAGGTCAAACATTAAACGTTGCAGGTTTAGACTTAACCGTCCAATGTTTTTCCCATGGTCAATTGTACGTAGCTCTGTCACGTGTCACATGCAAACAAAATCTATTTGTGATGGCCCAGAAGGCGAGACACTTAACGTGGTTATCCAGAAATATTTAATGCTTAAGACAATTGTTATAATTAACAAAAAAAAAAATAATACATCATAACGAAACAAATATATTCCACATGTATATATAACATTATAATAAACAAATTAAATTAAATAAATATATCTGATATAATTCATATCAAACTTTTTACATATTTCTAAACATATATAATGTACTGAAATCTAGCCATAGCAAAGCATTGCCGGGTCAGCTATTATTATTATTAATATATATAAAAAAACTCGGTTTTCACCTGAGGTGACTTTTGCCCGGGCAACGCCGGGTGGGACATCTAGTATCATATTAATATATATATATAGTTTACATTATATTCTACATTATATACAATGATTTAAATTATAATATACAGTTTTTAAAAATAAAGTATTAATACAATTATTTGCATAAAATTTTATTTCAAATCTCATCCACCATTATTGCTTCTGACTGTTCATTTGTTTCAGCCTCCCTATAAAAATATTATAATTAGAATAACTGTAGAGAATATATCTATATTACAACCTACTCAATCCGATAGTGTCCATATGCAAATGTGAGTACTGTTTAGTGTTCTTACGTCGCATAACAGCGATAACAGCACGGCCGACCAAACTCACACACACACACACACGCACCACATAATTAATGTTTTTATTTTTGTATAATTGTCAACTGTGAATTATATAATAGTAGGATAACGCGTGAAGAAGCGCAATCGGTCTCTGTCCAATACCGGTTATAATATTATATTAATATATTATACTATTATATTTCATTGTGAAGGCCTAAGGCAGAAGTTTTATATTAAAAGTTTCAGTCTACTCTCCAGCGTTTGTCGCAATAACGTTTCGCACGTACGTTTAATCGTCATCGGCAAAATTGTATTTCGTGTGCGAAAATCGTCGCATTTTTATATATCATATATTTTAATTCGTGGCGCGAATAGCCACTCTTATTGTTTTATTGTTTGTGTACGCTAATCGTCACAAGCTCACTTCTACTATTATATTATATACCTATACGGCGCGAATCGCCGCAGTTTGTATAATATATGATTAGCGCTAATCGCCGCAAGTGTTACCTTTTTTTTTCTGTTAATTTTGTTATTTATATTTTTTTGTATGTTATTTAAATTATTTTGTGTGTGTGTCCAATTATTATAAAGGCTTTTTTAGGTAGCGGCTGGCCAGCAGTGCTCCACAAATTGTGAGTTTTTTTTATTTATTTATTATTATTTATTTTTTCCCTATTATTTTATTATTACCTATTGGTACTGTTATTATTATTTAATTGATTGCGCCAAACCGTCATTTTACCTTATATATTCTTTTTTGCTTGTTGGGCCAAAAGGGCCGTAGATATTATTTTATTACTATTTATTATATTTTTTCTTTACCAGCATTTATATTGAGTTACCATTTATTAAGTTACCTTTCTATTATTAGCCTTTAAGCACACACACACATATATACACACGTACACACACCACCACACACTAGCACTCTCTGGTCTTGCTCGGCGACCCCGTCCACTTCCTTTGAGTTGCTATATACACGTACACACATTTACACAGGTCGGTCGGTGTGTGCGTGCGCTACGAAGTAAGAGGTAACCGGGCACGCGTATTAATACCTTACGTTCCCGGTCCGTACAAGTACTTAATCCTCAAGTATAACCCTCTTTTCATCAAAATTATTATAAGTTAATTTGCTTGATTTGATAGTCTTCAATTTATGTTTAAATAAACGGATAGAGATATTATCTGTCTTTACTGTCAAGCTTGTATCACCAAATAGACGTCGTAAATGATCTTTAAAGTCCAATTGGTTCTTCACCACATGCCCACGGATTCCTTTAGCCTTGATATTCTCTTTGCCTTGAAGAATGTATGCATATGACTTGGCTCGCAACGCGCAGAACTCGATCATAATCTCCCCATCCGTTTCATCGGAAAACAGTCCTGGAATCTTTTCGTTCGGCAATGTAACATGGATGGTTCCGAGGTAGATTCGAGGTGTCCATTCGATCAAGTAAGTTAGAATTATTCACCAGATGTTTGTAAAAGTCATCAGTCTGAATAAAGTATACCAGTGAGTCTAAAATAATACAAATAATATTAAAAAAGATGATAATAATAACAATAATGATAATTTACCTGTATCTGTGTACGAGCTGTGTGTGAGCTCAATACTATCGCCATAATGTTTTTGCATAACATTGTAATGGTAAGGTCTTAGAAATTTCCAGCACTGAGAAACCTGTTTGAAATTAAAATATTAAAATATAGTCGTAAATAGCAAATTATAAGTGATTATTTACCTATATAAATAGGCTTGCAGAATTCATTGATTTTATTCTCCAGCGATACAGCATTCAAGTAGTCGTAGTACGTGGTGCACTTTTTAAACGTAGATCGGTTTATTAATTTTTGCAAACGGCTTTCGCTAGATACTAGCTTTATATTTAAACGCTTGCGAACGTTTTCCATCGTTTTTCCTAAATGATAGCCCAAAAAAATTAATGAAGATAATTAGAATTAGAATTTTTAATAGCATACCGAACATAGCGTTGTTTAAAAGTTTGAAGAAATCCTTCTCAAACTCATTTTTTGCATTTTTTTTTCATTACAGTATATAAAATTATAAATGGTTCAAGCCACAGCGATTGCTTGAATTGAACTACTCTATGCACCTGCAATATATAAAAATTAAACATTTATAATATAGAAATAACAAACAACATTTACTTTTTCAACGATTAGTCCATTGTTTAAGGCTTGTTGATTATACGATTGTGAACAATATAACTTTTTTTAGTCTCGAATATAGCCATGAGTTTCCGTACTTTTGAGCCTTGTGGTAAGCTATTTTGTGGAAGGATTGGTAGGTCATTATGCTTATCGTGAAGTTCTTTCGGATAAGCAATATCAACCTCGTAAATTCGTCCTATTTCAGAATTTTCGGTCAAATCGTTTAATCCATCAAGTGATGGTTTGACCCACTTAAAGTCATCATAAGGCATGAAACGACTCATTGCTCAGCCATAAATATTGTTACCTAGAGTTAAAAAAAAAAAACTATATTTATTATTAATAAACTTATAGTCCTGATAAACAAGCCATGATTTAGGGTCTGATGGGTTAAAATCTGGCGTTTTTTCATTGTTGGGTTTCGCATACCGCATGCTGGTTTGTGTGAGTCCACCTCGAATACCTATATATATATATGTAATTCTATGTATATACAAATAACAAAATTTCAATTTACTTACCATCTTCAAACATGAGGAGCATTTCATAATCTGAAAGTAATTCCAATTTTATCCTCGTGTACTTTAACATCGCATCAAAGGAAAATGCTGGGGCTGTAAAGTAGTACGCTGGATCTAGGTGATATGTGTTTAAGTAGAGGTCTCGGAAATTTTCGAAAACATCGGCCAGAAGTAATACATCGATTTTTAAATAAAGATCTGAATACTCGCCCAGCGTTTGACAGTTGAAATGGTTCCAAACTTCTGTCGGAAACTGATATTCCGAATCTTTGATATGTTCTTCTATCAGAGTACTATAAAAATCTTCAATCGGTGGTAGCGAGGTAAGTTCAAGCTTAGACCAATCATCTGTATAGTCATATGGATAAACACCTTTACGGGTGACAAGTGGAATTTCATTATTGGAGAAATGTTTTACGGTTTCACGAAATTTCTCCAAGTCTTGTGTTACAAGGTTTGCGGCTAAAGTTGACAAGCGTGTGGACATGAATTGAATTGTATCAACGAACCTGATGCTGAATTTATTACTTATATATTTGGAAAACGAAATTAACTTTTCCTCACTATTTGGTATTACATTAATTTTTTTCGAGTTGTAATCGACTTCTGTAATTATGAAATGTGTATCATAATTGGAGAGATTGTGTAGAAAAACTGGTACATATTTTGGTTGTTTAAGACTTAAATTACATCTATTGCATAAGGTCTGTCTGAATTTACCAGTCAAATGATCGTGATCACGTACACGGGTATGGGTATTAACAGCACATTTACATAAATTACATTTAAAGCAGGAATTATGTTTAGCATTGTCTTCATCACTCATATTTAAAATAATATTTGTCTCCAGTAGTTTTTCAATTTTAGTGATATTTTCAATAAAATGCTTTACCACGTCTTGTCTGCTTTCACTATCTCGATAAATAACTGGTTCTGTAGGTATGTTAAATTTTCTTAATAACTCGGTTGGAACATCTTCAGACGCCTTAACTAAAAATCCGTAACTCATTGGACAATGTTTTTGAATGATTGTAGTATTTTTTTCTTTTCTTTCATTTGCTTTTATAAGTAGTGCCTCAAAATCGGCGTAAATGACTATAGGATATCGCTGTGTGTTTTGCCAAGCAGTGAATTCCAGAACTTCCCCTTCTGATGATATTTTCGGACGTATGTCGTATATATTTATGCGGACCGCATATTAATTTATGATGTTCAAGCGCAGCCTGTCCGCTTAATTAATACTTTAAGTTCTGTTTATCGAACGACGTAAAACATCGTTTACAGAATACAGCTTGGCCTTCATGACTAGTTTTTTGTGAACGGATTAGTCTTGAAAAGTTTGAAATGTATGTATAATGCGTATTGTTATTATCCGTTACTAATAATAGATCAAAGTGATCTCGTTTCTCGTTATCTACGACTTTGAGCGGAAAAACTTCGTATGATGAGAACTTTTTCGGTGGCTGTAATTTATTTTCTAGTCCGTACACATTCACAGAAACATTCAGATTATTTTTTTCAAATTTTAAAATATCTCTCAGTGATGTTGGAAAAAAATGTTTTCAAAACTATATCTATCTTCATGATCGGTATAATTTTTACCGATCCGGAATTTATTTTCCCCCGTAACATGCTTTGCTAACATAGCCCATTTAAAACATTGCTGGTCATTATTTTCAGGATTGATTATAGCCCGTTTATCAGCGATCGATTTAGGTAATTCTATGTACGATGAACCAGACATCGGTATATAATAATTATAAACGCCTAGCAGTAAACCATCGATAGATTGTAGCGTAAACCCACTACCACGTGAACAATAATTTTCTTCTTCTGCTAATAATTTCGTGAACGAATCGTCGAGTATTGCTTCGAGATTTGAAGCCTCATAAATTTCTATAGCTGAAGTTTTAAATGCTCGATTTTCGGATGAATTTTCAACGCTTGGACGATTATAAGTAGATTCTAGTTTTAAATTAAATTTAATAGGCATATTATGTTTATTAATAGTTTCTTACAATGAAGATTTCATGGAATCGAAGATCTCTTAATAATTCTGTATATTGTTCAGATTTTTGTAATAATACCATACAACCTTACGGCTGTGTGACGATTGAATTTCTACAAATCTTAATGTATTCACTTTTTGAAGCCTTAATTTTTTATCTTTCACAGTGGTATAAGTATTTTCTGTAAGTTTACGTTTATTACCTAAAATTGTAAATATACCTAAATTATTTATTTTTATAATTCTAACCTTAGATCATATACATGGCATATAGATGTAAATGTTAGCTAGTAGTCGCTTGCGTATGTGCAATAACTTTAAAACAAATTATCAGTTACGTTATATTATGTTCATATTAATTATCATTATGGAGAAAAATGTGCGAGAATTCGCTTATATTACAATCATATTTATCATTATTAGGAAAAATGTACGACAAGTCGCTTACATAATATTTGATATTATATTCATATTTATCATTATTGGGATAAATGTGCGAGAAGTCACTCGCGTATTATAGGCTACATTTTTTTTTTTTTTTTTTTTTTTTTTTAATACAATAAGATGTTCCTAGCCTTGGCTATCTACATCTATTGATATACAATGGATGGTACATTTTTAACAATTTTAACATGATTATTAATTTATATAAAATTTAAATAGTATGATGAATTTGTTATCTAGTATAATATGTACATTAGTGATAGTTACGCCGAGACGTGATTGACTATAATTAAGTAACAGTGAACTGATATAATAATGTTAACAATAAAAAGGTATAAACAGATATAATAATATAATACATAACAAGTTATAAAACTTAATATTAGACGCTACGAATAACAAATAGCTGCTGTATATTGTGTGGAGTTATTAAACCAGAAGGTCATGCGGACGTCCACGTTTTAATCTACGTTGAGGCGGATGTATGTGAAGTTGATAGTGAAGTGAGCCAGAGGAGTTGAGCAGTGAGGTATGGAAGTTTTTCAATGCGGTTTTAATATGGTCTGTGATTTCCTGGATAAGAAGGTCTTTGTATAAGTTTGCGTTCCTTATAAACCAAGGTGCGTTGGCAATAATACGTAACACTTTATTTTGAAAAATTTGAATTTTATTGATGTGAGTGGACGCGCATTTCCCCCAGACCGGACACGCATAAGTGAGTAGTGGACGTAGAATTTGTTTATATATTATAAGAGAGCATTTTTTCTGTATTGGCGATTTTTTATTGAGAATAGGGTATAACATAGAGAGGCGCTGATATGCCTGTTGAAGTTTGGATGAGATATGAGGCTGCCATGTTAGCCGTTTATCCAATATCAAGCCGAGGTATTTTACTGACGAGCTCCAAGGTATATTTATATTGTTAAATGTTAGTTGTTCAGGGGAGCGGTAAGGACGAAGACTGAAGATAACACCTGTGCTTTTTGACGCATTTATTTGAATATGCCATTTTTTACACCAGTAAGATATTTCATGAAGATGTGCTTGTAGATTTGTGATTACTGCTTCAATGTTACGAGATTCTGTGAATATTGTAGTATCGTCTGCGAATAGGGCAATATTCGTGCTAGGTGACTGGGGAATATCATAAACATATATATTAAATAGTATGGGACCAAGCTTAGAGCCCTGAGGTACACCAGCAGATATAGGCATAAGGTCTGAGGTGTTATCATTTATTTTAACAGCGAACTGCCTGTTAAGTAGAAATGAATTAATAATATTGAACAAGTAAGTTGGAGTATTAATGGATTTTAGTTTAAACAGTAGGCCCTCGTGCCAGACTTTATCGAAAGCTTTTGAAATATCTATAAATACCGCTCCAGTATGACAATGTTTTTCGAATGCAGTATTAATATGTTCAGTTATTCTAAGTAATTGTTGAACCATAGAATGATTTGATCTAAACCCGAATTGGAATTTAGGTATAATATCTATATCATTTAAATAGAAAAGAAGTCTAGTGTGAATGGTTTTTTCAAACAATTTTGAAATTGAAGATAAGAGGCTGATTGGCCTGTAGCTGTCTGGATTTGATTTGCCCTTCCCTGGTTTGCTTATTAGTATTATGTTTGCGACTTTCCATTTGGGTGGAAAGTAACCAAGACGCAATAAAGAGTTAAATAAAGTGGTAATAAACACTAGTCCTTTCGGTGGTAATTTTTTTAACATAAGATTTGTAATTTTGTCATGGCCCGGTGATTTTTTGTTCGTTAGATTTTTAATAATTTGTTTGATTTCATGTGGCGTTACGTGATTAATAGAATTTTGGACTTCATAATTTGGTAGTTCTAAGGTGTGTTTTACTCTTAGGTCATTGCTTGGATTACAGATATGGTTGGGATAAAAGGTATTTTGCAGCATGTTTGAAAAAACAACACATTTTTCTTGATCGGATATGACAAGTTTATCATCAGTGCGGAGAGGGGGAATGGTGTTGATATCTTGGTTTAATAGTCGTTTTGTTGCTTTCCACAAATTTGATTCACCCGGTCGCATGTTTGACAGGTAACTATTTTATGAGGATACACGGTAATTTTGTAATGCTACTTGAACTTCTTTGGTGAGTCGGTTTAGTATTTTTTTATCTGTAGGGTTCCTATGGTTTTGCCAGATACGTCTGGCTAAATGTTTGCGACGAATAAGTGAAGATATGGAGTGTGGTAAAATGCCAGGACTGTGTATATTTTGCGGTACTGAATTAGAACAGGACTGAGCGGCTTCTGTTATGACGTCCGTCAGATGATCAGCTGTTTGTTCTGCTATTTGAGTGGTAAGTATGCTTGTAGGTATTTTCAGATTAGATTGTACATGGTTAGAGAATCTATTCCAGTCTTGTTTGCCTTTGAATAATGAGTTGTTTGTACGGCAGAAAAAAGGGGGTGAGTTAATCGTTATTTTAACAGGTATGTGATCCGAGTCGAGTTCGATAAGAGGTTCATGTACGCATACAAATGGGACAGATTTAATTATTAAAATATCTAATATATCGGGCAGGCGGTTTATATCTGTTGGGAAGTAAGTAGGAGTATTTGGAGCTGATATTGAAAAAGGTGTGTTTGTTATGAATGCTTGTAATTTAGAGCCATTTGGATTTGTAACACGGCATCCCCAGTTAATGTGTTTTGAATTTAAATCACCGGCAATTATAACCGAGTTATCTAGGTTCATGATTTGTTCGTAATCTGCGATAAGCATTTGGCGACTAGGAGGTTGATACGCACTGACGAACGTTATATACTTATTTTATGTTATGGATGTACTGGAATCTGCTACGGCTTCTAGGTACGTAAGGGCAAGTGTAGGCAGTTGTTGTTGTTTGATTTTGTTCCGTACTAGAATAGCCACTCCGCCCATGGCACGAGATTGTGTAATACGATCAGCGCGATAAATTTTGTAGCCAGGGATTTAATTTTATCTGAATGCGACAAATGCGTTTCAGTAATGCATGCGATATGAATGTTGTGATGATTAAGAAAAGCTAGTAAAGTATTTCTTTGATTTTTAAGACCGTTAGCGTTCCAGTTTAATAATAGGGTATTATGGGGCTCCATTGGTGTTTAAGTTTAAGCTGTTAATGATGACTGGCAGGTTTTGTATTATTTTGTGCATTAATTGGGTAACAAATGTGTTAATTAGTGGTAAAAGAGTTTTCATAAAATCACTATCGTTATCTGTGGATTTGGCTGATTTGCCTCTATAATTATTATTATTGCTATTACTATTGCACGCAGAGGCGTATGTATAACGCTTATTAGTGTTATCTTGGTTTGAATGTATATTTTGAGTATTTGCGTTGGGTATTGTGTTTATGTGATTTTTGCTATTGGACGGATTTTTACTAGTTTTATTTTTATTTTTGGTTCTTGATATTTCTTTGTAAAAAGTGCACCCTTTATAATTAGCTGGGTGATCACTATTACAGTTGACACATTTTGGAGGGGCGTCTGTTGGTTTCTGACATTGACTGTAGTGATGGTCACCCGCGCATTTGACACACCTTGATGGTAGGTGACAGAACTTTTTGGTGTGGGAAAATCTTTGACAATTTGTACATTGTGGGATATCCTTGGAGGGCTTACGTGGTTCAACTATAATTATACAATGAAGAAGTCTGTTTAAGGAAAATATTTCAGTAGATGATTTTGATAATAAAACTGCTACGATTGGAATTGGCGATTTGAACTGGTTTTGAAGGCGTGTGACTGAAGCAACTTCAAAGTTAAGATCTTGAAGTTCATTGTAAATACAAGCTTCCGATATGTTAACAGGTAGATTTCTAATGACTACAGAAAGTTGTTTATTTTCAGGAAGTTGGTATGTATGGTATTCAATTTCGGTCTCGTCGAGATGTTTAGTTACAGATCTATAGTCATCAATCGAGTTTAAATTAATTTTTAGGCCAGATTTTGTATTAACAATAGAGAAATTGTCGAAAGTTACATTATCTAAAGAAGTATGAAAGTTTTCGTAGTCGGAAATATTATAAACATATATAGGTGGGATTTTAGGTCTGACCTGAGGTTGCTGAGTACTGTCGTTTTCTGTGTTAATGTTCGTTTCGTTCGGTTCGTGTCTTGTAGAGTTAATAGTGGAGAGAATCTATTTTTACTAGTGTGAGGAGGTGTAAGAGCGGCACTGCTAGTTCTTTTCTTTGAAGTGTCAGGAAGGTTAAGGTCTTGAGGTGAAGTGTTTTTATTATTGGAATGCATTGAAATTAATTAAAAACACGCGCGATTACGGAGTAACGGAGTACTGCGGACGACTTTGACACGGTCGTGTCGCACGAATACCGCGATCTCACCCGCTAGACCCCCTTGCCTAGGTATCACCACTCGTTCGATAATCAATCGGGACACCCGAGCGATTAATCGAACCAGTTTCTGAGTCGGCGATGAGCCCCGAAGCTCCCGCGGCGTGGGTGACAACCACCGAGAGCTTCGGCGGCGTTTTTGTCTATCGTTAACCGTCGTTACGATCGATCCCCGCCCGCCGCCGTTCAATTCATAAGTCCGTGCGTTTTCCTCGACTTATTGCATATTTGATTTGTTGTTTCTTTTATTTACTTCGTTTTAACACGAACGTGATTTTTCTTGTATAATATATTATAGATATTCTTTAATTGGTCTACGTCGACTTCGCCCCGTCGGGATACTGACGTGTGTGGACTGTGCCGTCGCACATTAGATTATTATTATTAAAAACGAAAGCGTCTGTTTCTCTATTACTACTTTTGTTGTGTTTACTATTATTAATATCATTATTAAAAACCAAACGTTCGCTAATATTATATACACTTGTTGCTTGATTCGTTTGTCTTTCTCTTATTATTATTTCTGGTATTTGTGCTACGTGACAACTTTACACTACGGCTACTGATAGCCAACTGAGGCTACATAATATAACTAGCGACTCGTCTCTAACATAAATATCAAAATATTAGGTTCCATCTATTGTTTATGATTTTAACATGACGATAATATACAAAAAAAAAAGTGATTTGATTGTTATAAATTATCATTTTAAAGTAAAGAGTTTAAAAACTTGCCTTGCACAGTATCCTGTTCATTTTCAAATGCATCCATCGCAGCCATACAGATATCATCAGATTCTAAATCACCGAATGCTACATTTGAATGCTTAGATAAAGAGGCACCTAGGTCGAAATAAATTATCATGTAGGTTTCGAAATCTAAGAGCTTTAAAACTAACCTCGTGTACTATCCTCATTTTCGAAAGTATCCATTGCAGCCATACAGATATTATCATCGTCATCGGATATTGCATACGATGGCTCATCATTTTGGTTTGATGGTCGAGCCTGATAATCGGGGACGTAAATTTGAGGGGCTATTTCAACAATCCAATTTTCATGAATGATTCCTTTGTAAAATAATTAAATTATTGGAAAAATATTTAATTAAATATAATTTATATATACCGTGTATGTTTTTCATATGACGAGTACGAGCGGATCTACGACTGAATGTTGAAATACACATAGTACATGAAAACCGTACGCCCGCATGTTTTTTTTTTTGATGCCTAATCAAACTATCTTTTCGTGTAAAAGACACTGAACACGTTTCACAATTAAACATTATGAAAATATTATAGTACTAAGTTAAAAAATACAAGAAAAGATAATAATCCTAAGATCGATTGCTTTAATATTAAAAAAATATGATGAGTATATAAATGAGATTAACGTGTCAAAAATATAAGAAACAAAGATGACGTTATAGAACGGTTGAACATCTAATGCTTGTTAATGATCGGTGAAATTCTTTTATACAATTTTGGTACGATCAAAAATTGCAATTTTGCAAAAATAAAAAAAAATGTCATGAAGGAGGGGTTTATGAAGATCACACACTACGATAATCTCACATTTGTCATCATTTTATACAGCGGTGAAAATATAAGTAAAAATATTTACTAATTTACAGTTGTATATTTGAATTACCTACTAATTTAGTATATTCCGTCATATAATACATGTGAGAGACGACAGTGTGCTTAATATATCAACGTATGTATAGATAATTCGGTTAGTGTTTAATTTATACGTATATATACTAGGTATATGTATATTATTGAGTAAGCATATAGACGTATATTACTTGAAAATATAGCAGTTATGCGACAGTCATTATACATTATATGATTTTTAAAATGACTACAAGTCTGTGATGAGGTAGCTATAAAATAATACTTATTTTATAATCGTTATTTCATCATTTTTAGGATAAACCATAGTAATCACTTTAACTTTAACAATGTTGTAACACATATTTTCTTTTTTCTTTCTTAAACAAAATATCCGCATCTCAGTGTATTGTTAGAGTAGTTTGTGAAATGAAGTAGAGGATTATTTTTGTTTTAAAAATGTCATACAGCAGCTGCAGCCAGGCATCTACTATCAATACACTTGACGTTTCAAAATGTACCTAGGTGTCTCGACGAGGGTATAACAAACACAACGCGTTTTCTGGTATATGAAGGCACGTTATTATAACAATTTACAATAATTAATAGTACATTAATTACGTTTGGCGACCGTAGATCAAAACTAGACTGCCGACTGACCCCACGGCCGGACCGGTCGCGGGTCATGCTCTCGCGAACTTAGATAAGAAGTCGCGGTCGTTGCGATAATGACCGCGATAAAAAAAATTAATCACTTCTTATGAATGGTCAGTTCGATGATATGGTAAGTGTAATTACATATGTTATAATTTATATATTATAGCTATCAAATACATCGAGACGTATGTACTATAACAATTTATTAAGCCAATAGAAAAATATATTACTATAGCGCTTACCTTACCTTCGTTATATATATTGTTATAGACTAGAAACGATGTCAAACATATATCGGATGATTGTGTTAATCAGCAACAGACAAATGGTATGTTCATTTAATGTTGTTTTTTCTGTACATTATGCATAACAAATATTTACTATTATAGATAAACCAAATGATATCAACTTATGGGGTGGCGAAGAATCAAATGATATATGTCTTGAAGCGCTTAATAAATATATTTGGGGTAAGGAATACACAGATTCTACTATAAATACACCTGACGTTTCAATAGGTTTCATAGACTTCTTATCAAATAGTCAGTTTGATGATATGGTAAGTGTAATTACATATATTATAGTTAAAAAAAAAAAATGACATAATTTATATATTATAGATATCAAGTACACCGAGACGTATGTATTATAACAATTTATTGAGCCAAGAGGAAAATATTTCTGTTGACGAAGTTAGTAAGACAAAATATATTATTATAGCGCTTACCTTACTATCGTTATATATATATAATATATATTGTAATAGACTAGAAACGATGTCAAACATATATCAGATGATCGTGTTAATCAG
Source organism: Aphis gossypii (assembly GCF_020184175.1). NCBI lineage: Eukaryota > Metazoa > Arthropoda > Insecta > Hemiptera > Aphididae > Aphis > Aphis gossypii. Next base: position 47,596 of record NW_026083230.1, read on the forward strand.
CAGCAGACAAATGGTATGTTCATTTAATGTTGTTTTTTCCGTGCATTATGCATAACAAATATTTACTATTATAGATAAACCAAATGATATCGACTTATGGGGTGGCGATGATTCAGATAATATATGTCTTGAAGCATTTGATAAATATATTCGGGGTGAAGAATACACAGATGATGAGAAAATTTTGTTAGGAGCTTGTATTGAATCTAATACCTAGCACGTATTACATATATATTATATATATATATTGTTGAAAGGAATAGAATAATAAAGTAATCCAAACACGTGTAAATTTAAATTAACAAACGAATTAATATATATTGTAAAATAATTATTTAACGCACTAATAAACACACGACGGCAACAAGTCGCGTCACTCGACTGCCGTTCCAATAAAAAACATACTATAGCAGTATTATATGAAATGCTACACACAAATATGAATGTGTCATCTCAGCAATTTGCTTCCCTTATAAATGTATAACTATACATCTAATCTACAGTATGACAATACTACTTATTGTATACTATCTACAGGGTAATAACTAAATTATAATTTAATATTTCAACATATATATATATATATATATATATATATATATTGTGGTATACCGGTATTTCAACTAGGTAAGTTTTACCCCCGTATTCTCTAGTTAATGACACTCTCTAAAATGAATTAGAATGGCACTGTTAACTAGGGAGGTACGATGGGTTTGCGGTAAATCAACTATGCCTTACCCTCGTACTCTTTAGTTAATGACACTCTCTAAAATGAATTAGAATGGCACTGTTAACTAACGAGATACGATGGTGTGCGCTTGTCGATTCTTCGCTCCTTTATAGTGGAAACGACTCGAAGATTACCTATACCCGTGGTACGTATATCTCGGCGCTGTTTCCTATATAAAGGTAGGAACGCAAGGAAGACTTAAATGATATCCAACTCGGGTTGTCCTGGTCGGAAACACTTTTTTATTAAACTCAAAAACATAAAATAAACAATCAAAAATTCTATTAATTTAGTCCGTACTATAACCGCCGTTTCACACGTGCGATCGTCGTACCTACACTCTCGCCGACTCACTCAGCGACAGCGGGACTCTCCTTGCCCGTGCGTACGGCGGTCTTATATACAAAATTTGTCTTGTCGCCTCAGCTCATTTTGCTTCACCGGCCTCTCCCGTGTTTTATTTAAAAATATTTTTCTTTATACATATTAAGTAATAATTTGGACGACTGTCTACAATATACGACAATATATATATATATATATATGAAAAATAAAACTCTTGATTATTCTATAATTTTATTTATTTATTTATTTTTTTAATCACAAATCTTCGTCGTCGGTTGAAATAACGGGCGAAAACGTTTCAGACATTTCATCGTCAGTTGGCATTTCTTCATCATCACTACTATAAAGATTTTTTTATAATGTTAGAAAAAAAATATAATTATAATAGTAACAATAAACTTACATTATAAATAAACGGTTTTAGTTGAAAGGTTGTGGCAATCCACCTTCAACTATCAAATTCATGATCTCGTTTTCGAGAAATTCCTCCATCATTATAGCTACCTACCTTGTTCAATGTAACGGGAGTCATAGGTTGTTCATCAACAGTAAACACCGAATATGATAAATATACTAATAACAAAATAAAATAACATTAAACTTACATTGGAGGTAAGTCCTGATTGGGTATTTCAAATGCATTATTGTTGTTGTTGCTGTTGTGTTTATGTCTCGAATATTCTCTATTATTAATGAAGAAATAAAAAAAACCACTGCTAAATTAAACATTATGAAATGACACTAAACCTTTTCATGACAAATGTGTTTTTATACTGATTTAATAATTTATAATTATTAAATCGCATGAAGGGCAATGATTTTAAGTGTATGGAAATGTTGGATAAAAAAACCTAAGTAAAAAAATATGTGTGTAAAAAAACATCTTACGATGTTTGGATTTCACATTACAAGCATAATTGGCATGTAAAGATTTATGATGTGCTTGCAGATTCTTTGGTAATGCTATTGCAGGGATATGCGCACATGTATTTGTGTTTTGTATGTATATAGGTATATAGATAATGTGTACTGTGAGATAACGGCTGAGCGGGGGGTAGTGTACCGGTTGCGACATCTATGGCTGGGTGGATGGTGGGTGGCAGTTCGGGTGGCGGTACCTTTGGCGAGTGGCGGGTGGTGGTTCGGGTGGCGGTGGCGGTATTTGAACTGTCTATTTATATCTACTTACGTACATCACTATTTTACAAACAAGTTGTTATTAATTGTCTTCAAACTTCAAACAATCCAAAACCAAAATATATCGTGATGGATTTCGAAATAAGAGGTATATGTGCTTAGAAACATGTATTTGGTGATAGTGTGCAGGTTAAAGGATGTTTTTTTCACTTATGCCAGTCTATGTGGCGAAAAATTCAACACCTAGGTCTAAGTTCTGTTTATAAAAATAACAAAAATATCAGAATAAATTGCAGTATGATTAATGCTTTAGCGTTTTCACCTCTCAATGAAGTATCCAGTGGAATGGCTTATTTATACACAATAATTCCTATAGAACTATTGTTAGTAGCTAAATATTTTAATGACATCTATGTCAGTGGTACTAGCGGTACCCCAATGTTTTCTCCAATTTTATGGAATGTATTCGATATCACATTGAATGATGGTGATAGAACAAATAACTGTTGCGAAGGGTGGAATAATTATTTTAATAAGCTTGTAAGAACAAGCAATCCATCATTATGGTTAGTTCTACAATGTATTAATAAAATATTTTATAGTACCAATATTCTGCCTATTTCATTTCTTTTGTTCAAAACACAATAACCGTACCAATTTCCAATTCCCCAGTTGAAGATCCAAATGATTTTCTTCAAAATTATACTTACCTACGTCAACATCATTTGTTACCTCATCAATTGGTTCTGGCACATTATTTTTAATATATATTATGTTATGGAGTATAACACATGCATTAATGATTTTTGATGCTTTGATCGGATGATAATGTAGTACTTTATGCTTTAAAATACAACTAAATAGAATACAAAGATATTATAGGATTATTAATTATTATGCATCAATAATGTATATTAAATAATACATTTGTTTGTAATATAATTTTGGAATAGAATTCAAGTACCTTTATATTATGAAAAGTTCCAGATTTTGATGAATTTTGTCAAAATTTGAACTTAAATGAATATGAAAAATTATACTATGTACCTTTAATATTTTTGAACTTCAATAACAGAAAGTTATGAAAATTATTAACTTATAATTTGGTGGACATTTTAACTGTCTTCATTAGTCATTTTCTAAAATTATTGTCAATAAGCATTTACCTAGTATTTCTATTTTTATTTAACTTTGGGTACTTACTACTTAACTTACTACTACTACTTAGTACTTACTACTTGCATTATGAATGCATTATAGCTTAATGTCTATAATCTATATAACCCAAAAGGCAATCTCCGGTTAATCTATTTTGTATATTTTTCTTATTCAGTTAGGGTTTATTACCCACTATATATCTATACCCACCATGGTCCATTATCACCCATGCAATTTATTTCAAATTGTATCGACAGATACATCTTGAACATTGGATAGCCATCACTGTGTGAATGGCAAGCATTTTTTATTGTTAGGTTAATAATTTTAATACACTAACATGTGACTTTACATAGTTAAAAACTTAAAACAGTTACATTTAAATTCTATCCATCTTTACGATTTTACCCACGGGCGACGAGCCATAACTGATAAAAACTTACCGAAATCGCATTTTGAGTAATCCATTAGTACGTTCAATCAACGACCTAGTTTTACAGAACCATCCATTATAACGTCTTTCTGGGGTATTTGGGTCCGTATTATTTAATGGTGTCATCAACCAAGGTCTCAATGCATACCCAGAATCTCCTGTAGATTATATTACCATAAAATATGATTATTAAAATAGATTTTTTTTTTAATTTTGTTATAATAATGTTATATTTTGGATTCGATTAAGTAAATCTACATTTGAGGAATCTTCACTACCTACCCAATAAATAATAAGAACGCATCCCTTCATTATTCATTTGTTCCATAATCGTAGAGATAGTACTACGACGCCAAATACCTATAGCTGTAATGAGTACTATCAGGGTACTTAGCATTTACATTCATAATACACATATTTGAATCGCATATTTAGTAATAACCAAAGTAAATTTAGGAAATAGGATAGCATGATTTAATATTTCTAATAATTGCTTTACCAGTTGTACGTTTATGGAATAGTAATTATTCCTGTTTACATATATATGTTCCGGGTAAGGACCATTTGCTTCGGGGTGAGATAGTACTTGCAACGTGAGAACAATCAATAATACCAATTACTACCGGAATTCCATATACATTGGTGAACCTTATTGTATTTTAAGTTTTAACAAAAACTAAAATTACTATACAAAAATTAAAATTAAGGTAGCAAATATATAGCATTATAACATAATAAAATGTTAACTTACTACTGCCTTATATGATTTAATTCATTCAATGTCGATTGAAACCTTACGTACCTACTTATTAAAAATATTAGACATATTTAATGCATCACATACTTTGGTTATGCATTTACTAACTGAAGGCTGACTCAGAGATGAAGCTCAATATTCCCCAATGCCCTGCTGATACTAGCCACTTGCAAGAAATCGTAAAGCCGTTAAAACCTAAATAGTGTAACACACGTTTAACATATTACGCATGTATCATGTAAGTTATGTAATAAAATACTTGTCTTGACTTACTTTACGCTCAATACTTATAGCAAATTTTCTAGATGGGGATTCAAGGTATGGACGCAGTTCATCTATTAATACATTGAGCTTTTATAAGTCTGAATTTTTTGACAAACGCTCTTTCAGTCAATACTAAAAAATAAGTATCTACGATATATTATTTATATAGGCAGTAATAGTTATTAAATATTATAATAACTAGGAAAATCAAGTAAATTTCAATTTAACGTACTATCGAATAGATTTTCAGCCTCATGAAACCAAATGGTATCTACATCATCTTGTCTTTCCTTCATAATTTCCAAATTATCAATAGCTTGGATGTAATTTAAATTAAGGAAATGTTTCATTTTCTTATAAATTAAAAGTACACAAGAAGTTTTACAAGAAAAACAATTGATAATAGTAATTAGTATGCTAAAATCATGATTAATGTGTTGAATACCTTCTCTAATAAGTTAATCTAAAACTTTAGTGTACCAATACAAAAATTGTAGTGCAACCAATATTCAAAAATACAGTTTTTTGATCTTGCACTAATAGTTCAACTAAAACATGATATTTTAGTGTACTAAAAAAATTGGTATGCTAATATAAAATTCAAAAATAGACCCCCAGATATAAGTTCTTTATATTTTTTTGAAAATACTGTATACTCATTTTTGACTTGATCTAAATTAATGCTTGGTACCCAAGAAATCAATTTAGAAAAACTATCTCTAGGTAGTGGTTTGTAATTATTGTTGTAATATTCCAACTGTTCGGGAGATAAAATAGTTAAATCTTTTAAAATATCTCTAGCTCCAGAAAATCTACTCTGTATTGATGTATTAACTTAATCCAACACTTAGAAATAGGTTTCACATCTAGACTTAATAAAAGGTGAACTTATCACGTCATCTGTAGTTTCTTCACCCGGTGTTGGTGAGTTGCGGCCCAGTCCCTAAATAACGTACGAGTTGCGGCCCGGGTTTATGAGAGGTAGGTATGAATTGCAGCCCGGGTTTATGAGAGGTACGTACGAATTGCAGCCATACAATAATGTATATTACATATTATATATATACTAGATGTGCCTCGCTCTGCTGTGAAATTCGGTCTAAGTGAAATTCGATCTAAGTGATATTCGGTCTAAGTGAGTACCCTAGGTCGGATACGGGACTGTAAAGAAAATATCGTAAAAAGTCTAGTAGTCACAATTTTAGTTAATCTAACCTCCGGTGGTTTGGAAGGAGCCGAGGGAGTCCTAACCTAACCTTAGATGGGTTCGAGTGAAAATCGTTTTACGGGGAATTCGGTCGGAAATGGTAATCAGGTGTCTAGAAAAGAGATAATTTACTAAAAAAGTACTTAAGTCGATCGTTGTGTTTATAAGTTATTACCTATAGTTAATATACCTAACTGATAGTAGGTATTATCATTGTTATCTCTCTCGGTGTAAAAGTTTATCTTGACATAATAGCCCGGCTGTTTTTGAAATGTGTAATTATATAATAATAAGATATATATTACATATACATAATATAAAAATACAAAAAATGGTAATTGTGATTGTCTATTTCTCCTCAACCAGTGTAATACGGTGTTCGGTCGCTTGCCCGGTTCTTTTGTGTTTGTAAAACAAAAAACAAATGAATACGAAAAATTGCAATTGAGTGTCTAGCTATCCGTCCTCAACCAGTGTATATCTATACCTGTGAAAGTGTGATGTTAGTTCTTAAACACATATATATTATATTAAAAATTAATCGACCACATCATATATTGTACACATGTATTTGAAAATCAAATTAATTAAAGGAATATAAAGTATTTTAAAGGACACTATAGTAAAGTATAATATTAACAAACAATAAATATATATTATTGTATATATAAAATTAAACTTTGCAATAATACGTTTAAGTAGGTATTGGAGTTTATTCTTTTTAATTGTTTGTAATGGTAAATAATTAAGAATATTGTATATTTTTATGATATATTTGATATATATTTTGAACATGAGACATAAAAAAAAACATACAGTACAATGTGTATTATAATTATTATTACAATGTAAGTAATCAATAAAAATATTACATACATAAAACGCTGTACATGGTGTGTGTTATAACAATTGTTATGGTCAACAGTGTCTGATTTGGTTACAAATCAGTAACTACAATGCTTATGTTGTATTATAACAATTAAAATTTTTGTTCAATGAAACAATATCAATCATTACTTAATACTTGTTATGTTTCTTAAGGACATTGACAAACAATATAAATACAAATTAAATGTGTAAATTTAAATGCATGCTCAACATAAGTAGATTATAAATGAAATAAAAAAAAATAATGGAATACACAAATAAAATGCTATACATGCCGTGTAGCAAATTGTTATGGTTAACAGTTTTTACTTTAGTTGCAAATTAGTAGAATGATAGTTTTATTATTATTGATTATGTTCACATTTGCATTGGTTTAGAATATAAGAGTATCCAACATGAATTATTACTCCTTATGTTTCTGAAACAATATAAATACAAACAATAACATACATTTGATATGATATAATATTCTAAATATTTTACCAACTCGTGTGTTTGAAGCAAGTTTAAGTACATGTTTGACATAAGTTACGATTTCACTACAAAGCGAATTCGCATCCAGAGAGAACCACGTGGAGGTTGTCAAACTTTCTCTCCGCGAGTTGCACTCATGACTGCCCATAAACTGTGGGTCACACAGACCACTTGGATCACACAGATCCCTTTGATAACACAGGTCACAGATGTTAACGATTAAGTTCTTGCAGGCTTCATTATGCAGTTGTTTGCAGGACCTCTCTGTATATAATGTTCTTAGTGACGAATCTACCATGACCATCACCACACATACCAAGTCTTATGGATTGTGAGTTCCTCACTCGTGAAAAGGCTACGTACAGTTGTCCGTGCGTGAATACCGGTGAAGGCAGAAGCAATCCAACTCTATCAAACGTTTGACCCTGTGACTTGTTAATGGTCATCGCAAACGACAAACGTACGGGGAACTGTACTCTTCGCATTATGATGGGCAGGTCATCTTCGCCACACGACGTGAGTGGTATCGCAGGTATGATTATTTCGTCCTGTACACCACCAGACAACATCTTCGCCTTGAAGTTGTATCGTCGTAATTCAGTGACAACCAATCTCGTACCGTTGCAAAGTCGTCTCTTAGAATCTAGGTTCCTAAGCAACATGACAATCGAACCCACCTTTAGCGTTAAGTTGTACGGCGGCAGTCCGTCCGGTTCCAGAGTGTTGAGGAACTCTGTCGGATAATTGGCCACTTCGTCAGGGTCATCGACCTCAACAGTGTCTATGGCCGTGTAGCTCCGTTGAGCTCCATCGATGCGTTGTAACACCGTGCGATTGACCTTCCTACAATCGTCGTTCCTGGGACATAAAATTATTTTCCGAGCAAACTCGTCGATGTTTGCCAACGACATTTGCTGCGGTAAAACAAAATCAATCAAATTAGCGATGTCACATACCATTTCTTGGGGGATTTCGACGCTGTCCCGAACACCGTCGACCGCTGGCAACTGGCCGCTCCCGAGCTGTAGCAACCAAGTAGCAAAGTCCACATCGTTGTCGGCACGCATGTTTCGCGTCAGACTGAACTGTTCCATGTCGCGCCACAGAGAGTTATATTTAATCGACGACCTTACAATGTCACTCCTTGTCCCTCTGCGCACGACAGGCAGTATCTGTCTGAAGTCGCCGGCGAACAGGACCGGTTTCCCACCAAACGGTAATTCCGATCCCATGATGTCCTTGAGCAATCTATTGACCACCTTGAGTTGTAGTCCCGGTGACATTGGCACTTCATCCCAGACGATGAGTGCCGCGTTGTCGACGTTGAATCGTCAGTCAGTGTACCGAACGGCAACCCGAACGTAGAGTGCACCGTCATGCCGCCGTCCATCAGCGATGCTGCAATTCCTGTAAATGCCACGGACAACACGGATCGCCCTTGGTTGCGAAGAGACCATATGAGGCATCCGTATAACGTCGTTTTACCTGATCCTCCGGGTCCGTCGACGAAAAACATTTTTGAGCAGTTTCTGTTGTCGTTTATGGCCGCCATCACACGATCGAACACTGTCCGTTGTTCGTCCTTCAAGCCGTCCAATTGTACAGTCCAGCGTACCGCCGCGTCTATTGCACACAGAATGTCATCGTTAGGGTCTTCTTCTAGCAATGCGACGTCCAATAGAGGTAAACTGTAGTCCGAGAGCGATTTCCCGTGAACCTGAAGTAACTGCGCGATGGCGTTGAGACACTCCGCTCTAGCGTGCTCGGCGTCTCGCAATCGCTGATTAAAGTCCTCCATCATGTGAGCTTCGCTGACTTGGTACAACGCCAGCGGGTTTGCGGTCTCGCAAAACAACAGTATCGTCACAAATAGGTAACGAAGCTGAACTGGAGTGTCCAATGTTGCCGATTCTGCCATGCAAACCCGGTCGTCTTCCAAAAGTCCCATTGTGACGGCTGCAGCCGCATAGGTTGGAGGCACCACCCCGTCTACTGTCCTCATATCGCGGAAAGACTGTGAACCTCTCTTGTGCAGAAGTAGCAATCTCAAATGAAAACGATCTCGATCAAGTGGGTTGACGACGTACATTCGAGCCAACGTCTCGTACGTCATCTGTCTTTGCCGTCGCGCCCATGATCTGCGTGTCACGTTCCAAGTGTAGTGTACCGGTATCTCGTGGTACAGGTATTGTCTAGCCTCGACATCGATGGCGTTGAGCGCAAAGAAAGCCGTGAGTTTAGTTCGAGCCAGCGGCGGCGTTTTGTACTCGCTCTAATACCTGTCCGGGTTCAAAGTACACGTTGTGATAGTTTTCCAGGTGGACGGGTAGTCTAACGATGGTATGACTTTTGTTATGCATTTCATACGAAAACAACCTCCAAACAGCTTCTGGCGGACTGACGTACCGCGAGTTTATGTAACTGAAATCAATAATATATATTATATCAAAAAATAAATATATTATATTAAAAAAAAAAAGTGTTAGGCAACAACAACATATATCATTATACAATTTATATTACATGAAATCTTATATATATAATAATAAGTTTAAAGTGTAGTAGTAGTTAACTAATATGTGATACTGGTATGCCATATGCAATGTTATTGTAGTTGACAATTGTTTTTCTTGGTTTATTTAATTACTTTAATATCTAATTAAATTAAATTAAATTAAATTAAATTAGAAATTGCTAATCATAATAATATATTAAAATATATAATATACATTGTTGTATAAATAATAATAACGAAGTTAACGTTACTGGGAAGATTGATACATCTTTACAATATGTTTAGTAGACTGTTCTAAGTGTATTGTATTGAAGTAGAATATTAGATATTTTTATTGCATAATCTAAATAGAAATTACCCCAAAAAAATAACAGATACAATACATAATAACAATAACAAATAAGATTGAACAGTAATATTACCGTTAAATGATATAATAATTATGCTATGTATTCATATAGCATATAATGTAATATACTATTAAGTAAATAAGTATTTGTAAAATAGTAAACAAACAATAGAGAACAAATTAAGTTAAAATTATAATAATTAGTGAAATGTAATTTTTACAACTTTAAGATTAATTCACTTACTTATCTATTTCGTCTCCATTCCGAATTTCCAAGGTAGCCGCGTCATGGCCCTTGTATACATATTTATACAAATACATTACGCTCTTCACAGTAGAGCACACCTCAACGTTTATGTGTGCGTCATACTTAACCAGCAAGTACGGGTTGTACGGGACAACAAACTCATTGCCGACAGGGTGACCTCTGACGTTTGCCACAAGTCCATTGTTCGGTCTGCGGTAAGTCGGGTAACCGTTATCAGAAATGTACAGAGTCTCTTCACTGTATTCTTTGGGATACTTCTTTGAACAACTGTTGTCCAACATACACGGACTGCTGCGGTTGAGTTGTCCACACGGTCCGTGAACCATGTGCGATTTCACTCTGTCAAATAGTCGTCTTTCGGTTGCCGGTTCAGGCAAGTAGGCACACACAACGTTGTCGACGTCGTCAGCAGTAAGCAACTTGCTATCCTCGTGCAAGATTATTAGTATGTGTGCGTGTGGTAGACCACGTTTCTGAAACTCAACTGTATACACATAAGCAGCTATGTTACCAAACACTCTATTGACCGTTATGTCATGCATTAGCTACTTTAGTTTTGCATGGAACACCCTCGCCACCAAATCGGGCCTGTCGTTTACCTTCAACCAACATGGAATGTTGTCTACTATTTCTGGCCACTTGGGGTTACATGTAAACGTTATGAATAGGTCAGGTTTTCCATACTTACGCACAATAGCCATTGCGTCGTGGTAACATTGTTTCATGTACCGAGGACCACCTACAAACGTCGATGGTAGAATCGTCCTGCGGCCTACAGGGTTGATTTCGTCAACGTGGAGCTGTTGGTTTATGTGGTCCACAAGGCCCCGATATGCATCAGCAAAAAGCGCTCTCTGATTGTCTCGAGTGTAGCGCAGATTGTTCGCTTCCATACGGACGTATTGATCACACACAAACTGCTGCAATAAAAAACCACCTGCACGCAATAAACTAAATGTATTACCTTCATTCCCATTGCTATTGTTTCCAGTGTATCTAATGGCCAGACGGTAACATACAAACTCCCTGATGGTGTTACGAACCCGAACCGTGTTTCGGCGGTTGCCCTCTTGTAGTAAGTTGTAATGCCATCCGGTTTATCCGTACGGGAAGAACAGTGGATACAACATTGGATCCGCATGAGACGAACCTGCTGATATGCTTTGCATCCGGTGATTTGGGTTAACCGGGTTGGAGTCATAGATAAAAAGATCTAGGTTCCCTGGTGGTTGACCATCTTCACCAACAAAGACGACAGCTACCTCGTTCACATGAGCAGCTGGTTGATTGTATCGCCGTGGATCATTGTTTGGGTCGGAAATTATGTGCATGGTCACCCTTCTCGGTTGTAACATGGGATTGGCAGCAGCAGCATCTTGTTCCCTCTGCCATACTTGTCGCATGTTTCTGTAACAAAATAATATTAAAGCATGTGTGTATCTTGTATATATATTCACGTAATATGTGTACAGTATATATATGAACATTTTCATGTAAATAATTAATAATATAATTATAGTTATTATCTGTATGCTTGGTTGTATTGTATGTATGGTGTATAGATAAGGTTAGTTTATAGTGTACATCATGTTTTATGAAATTTGTTCAATCATACACTTGAATTTTCGGTATTTTCGCTAAATATTCTTATTAGAATTGTGGATGCAGTATTAAAAATTGTAAGTATTGTAAGGTAAAGTCACTCAAAGCCATATGATGTATCACTTGCATGAAAAATAACTCAATAACACTTATTATAGTTAACCATATGCAAGTGTAACCTGAACAACAGTACAGGACAGTATTAATTATGTTATGTATCATTGTTGAATGGTAAATTTTGTTAAAAAAATATATTACTTGGTATAATAAAAATAAAAGTAAAAATAAGTATAGAGGTATTAAGTCAAAGTTTTTTTTTTTGGTACAATACACACTGTATATATATAATAATAAAAGTAAAATAAAATAAACAAAAATTAATCAACTACATTACACAAGTGTATTAAGTCTTGTTACGATATCATAATATGATATGGGAATAGTTTGAAATAATTAAATTAAAACTTAAAAAATTGGTTTCTTAATGAGTGGTAATGTAAACTACAAATATATATAAAATGTTACACTACAATTTACACGAATGTTGTGTTTTCAATGAAATATTAACTACACATGACTACAATAATTATTTATTATTACTTATTAATTAATAATTAATTAATGTGATATGTGTTTATTTAACTAAATATATATTATTAATATATTACTCAAAAGCCACTGCGAATGGATTGATTTGCCGTAATAGACTGTCCAAGTCTGTAAGCAAGTTCTCCAACAATGGGCTTGTGCGTGGTTGTTGTGCCATACGAATCTGGTTGGCTGACTCGGATTCAATGAAATATAACTCGCAGTATTTCGGTTGCATCAGTTCATTCCTGACAACGTCATTACTAATTCTGCGGTACACCTGCCCGTGTAGAGTGAACACTCTCAGTCCCGGACCTGGCAAACGTCTTGGGTTGAGGTCAGTGGAGAACGCAGCAAATGCCAGTGTGTTGTTGTACCGACGGATTTCTTTGCGAAAATGTTTAGCTACCTGTGAATCATCTATCAACAAACGAATTAATAACTCTGGTGGTTGACCCAACACACGCTCTCCTGTAACGGCCATTTGACCGTTATTACAACACGTTGTAAAATGATTTCTGTTGACACGTTCGCAAGAGAAATGACGGGCACCACATTGCGTGCAGACGGCATCCAATGGTCCAATGTCATGGCGCTCTGGAAGTTCATATTGAATGCCAGCCAGACGGTCTCTCATGGGCACGTGCGTTCTGGGAACACCCGGTGGAATCGGCACAAACTGTAATTAAAATGACAGTTGTAAAAGAAAAAACTGTAACCAATATTCATTATAGTGCAGTGGTTCCCAAACTTTTTCCAATCGCGGCACATTATTATTATTTTTTATAAGTCACGGAACACTTTGGATAAATATAATCTACTTATTGAATAATAGGTATATAATGATGTCGGGTATTTTTATAAAAAGTTCAAGTTGTCGCGGCACACCTTTCAAATTTCACGACACACTAGTGTGCCGCGGCACACCCTTTGGGAAACACTGTTATAGTGTATGAGATATTTACTGACCTCTTCATCGAAGCCTGGTAGTAAAACGTCAAATATATCCCTGAATTCAAATACTGCCTCTGCGTCAGCAGGCAGTAAATCCACAAACTCAATGTCACCTTGTACCACTTCCTCGGGTTGCAATGGGTCTTCTTCATTTATGTCCATCATTACCTCATCCATTTGGACTTCAATAATTTCCACCTCTATCTCGTTGTCATCAGGGATAGCCACGTCCACTTCTTGTTCGTTGCCTAGTGCCGCAATCTCCAAGACCGGTTGAACTAACTATATCATAAAAGGAGGTCAGTTTTAATGTGCGTACAATAATATAAGTTTATGTTATGTATAGTGAAAAAGCATGAATTAATAATAAGCATATTGCATAAAATTATCTCACCGCTAGGGAATCTAATAAATTGCAACATAAGAAGATATTATATACTATACGAGTATTTCTATATAGATATACAGGGTGCGGCATAAGTCGGTTCCCGCTGTGTTTAATTCTAGCAAAACTGCTT
>NW_026083231.1:0-53844 GCF_020184175.1 Aphis gossypii
TTCATGTGCCTGACAATGAATGGGGAAAGACACCTTACTACTGTGTTTTTCCTAAAGGTAATTTCATGGTATTACAACATTTTTTAATTTTTATTATTTGCTTAAATACCTTGTCGACCTCTTTATTAATAATCTACTTAACTAAACTTATACTAAGATTCAGTAATTCAGTGTATTGCTTTAATTTAATTATTCTATGTAACCATCTATAACGACAATGGCCATTCCAATAGAAGCAAATTCATCATATTATTTTTGACTATCTTAGGAATGCTTCTACTAATAAAAATATTTTGTTGAGCTGTAGACATTTTCATTGACATATTTATCATTAATTAAATATTTGTGTATTATTTCAGAATATGAAAACTAACTACCTAACTAATAATTATAATAATAAAATATTATAACTATATAAATTATCATTTAATTTAAAATTAAAATCTAATGTAGTTGGTAGGTGTTTGTATAGTATTATGTTTAAATAATGTTTTTACTTTGGTTTAATTTATTACTAATTAAAAAAATTCTGTTTAGGTGTATTATTAAAAAAAATGTTAATAATTTTATAATCATTGATATCATTGGCCAACTCTAAATAATGGAATATTTATATATTTAGGATTAGAAAATTTTTGATTAATACAAATTAAAATTTTTTTTTAAATCTGATTAATTTTTTTGTATTAGAATTATCTGTTTTAAGTATTTCCTATTTATTAAGCAAATATACCATAATTGGTTTAGAATAATACATTTATTTAATATCAATAGTTTTTTTTATTTATTTAAAATTGTGCCAAAATATGTGATATTTAATTTCATAAACTATATTATTGTATATCAGTATACCTTTTTAAAATGTATATTTTATATTAATGATTTTAGTGGAAAATAAAAGAAAGATTGATGATAGTGTAGAAAATCCAACAGCTAAAACTAAGAGATTAGAGACAAAACTGAAATGTTCAGATTTAGTTGTCTTAAATATACCATACACTTATGATGAACAAAAGTTGAAAGAATACTTTGGTCAATTTGGAGAACTTCTTATGTTACAGGTAATGAATAAATGTTCTATAAAATGCATAAACATGTCTCTCTTCTTAAAGAGGGTAGAGAATTATTTTATTTAAAATTTTTGAAATTATACAATTATCAAATAGTACAGAGAAGATAAAATACATTTATCAATAGTGTTTATAGATTTGGATAAGGTGAATGATAAAATTGAAAGACAAGTAGTAATAAAACAGATAATAAGGATTTTGGAGAAAGTTATGAAGACGTTAATGAGGCAATGCATGCAATGAATACGGGGAAAATGTAATGTTTGAGAATAATCTGTTAATTTTATTTATTATGTAATTTTTCTTGATTCTCTCTATTTTTAATTAACTATACTGTTTATACTGAACTCATATTTTTAATCCCCACTACAATGCATAACGCTTATATATCTTATACTTATAAGGTCAGTCAGCATGACACAAATACAGTGGCTTCCTACCTCTTCTATTCTACCTCTCTTTTAAAAAATATCGTACCCCCTCCTACAAATTGAAAAAATTGAATACCTTAATGTATAATTAAATAAACACAAATTTTATTTTATAATGACAGCTTGCATCTCCCCATCAACATGTGCATTCCCCCCTTCCAGGTTGGGAAACATTACTTTGACATTTATAGATTATCAATTAGAATGTTGGGTAGTAATAAAGTAGATTAAAGGGTTAGAATAGGCAGTGTTATGAAGATGAAAATGCTAAGATAAATATGTGGAGTAATTAAAAAGATAAAATAATAAATTAATTTGAATAGAGTAACCAAAGTAGAGATTGATAAATCGAACTAAAATAAACTTGAAAATAATTGATGTGAGTAAAGAAGAAGTAAGATACTTGGCTGTAAGACTAAAGTGAATGAAAGTGGTGGCTGACCCCATAAAGTTGGTATACTCTATTCAGGATAACCTTGCCCATTTTTGCGCATGCAACTAAGCCGCCGGCAGTCTACCAACCCCCCCGTCGAGTGTCAGGAGCACTGTGATTGGTCATTAGCTGTTGTCAGCGTTCCGTGGCAACAAACATGCTCGTACCAAAAGAGTTTTCGTCGGTCAAGTGGGCAAGGTTATTCTGTATAGAGATAGTGATGGACATAGGAGAAATAGAAGATACAATTATTGAATAGTGTTAATATAATAGTAATATACATACATATAACATACAATATAACATACATTGACCTATTATAGTTATTATTATTATTAATAGATAAAGAGAGATAAAAATGGGCAATCTCGAGGATATGGATTTTTAAGGTATACAAATTTAGAATCACAAGTAAGAGTTCTTTCTCAGCGTCATAAGATTGATGGTCGTAATTGTGAAGTTAAGGTTCCAAAGTCTAAGGTAAGATATATTTAATAGATAGAATGACTTAGTATACTTATGTAAGTATTTATATATAATTTAGGAAGGTAATGGTTCAGAGCTTTCCGGAAAAGTTTTTGTGGGTCGTGTGACAGAAGATTTAACAGCTGACGATATTCGTGAGTATTTCAGCAAATTTGGAGAAGTCATCAATGTTTTTGTGCCCAAAAATCCATTCCGCGGATTTGCATTTGTAACTTTCCTCGATCCTGAAGTAGCTGCTAGTTTATGCGGTGAAGATCATATTGTTAAAGACGTTTCAGTGCGCGTATCTGAAGCTGCCCCAAAACCACAAGTTCCCAAAAATCGTCATCAAACTCCCCCACCTAGTGAACCCTGGGAGCGTTCTAATAATCGCCATAATGACAATTATCGAAATTGGTATCACTCACAACATGATAATAGGGGGAGTGTAGATATGCCTAATCTACAGTCATTGGGAATTAATGGTCAAGACAGCTATAACCCAATGTTGCCCCTGAGCCCGCTATTGTTGCTGCTGCATTAACACAAGCTGCTGGATGGAGTCTGGCTAATGGTCGTATGATGCCACCACCACCACCTCCTAATGGAAACAATCAATGGTCTCAACACGGTCTCAACTCTCAACGAAATAACTATAATAACAGGAAACGTTCTAATAATGATTACAATTCATCAGGCAATCGCTAAAAAAATATAATGGTAATATTATAAATAAAAATCAATAACAATTTACTGTCCTAAAACTTTACCAGTTCTTCTAACTTTTTGGATATGTACATAGTACATACATGATTACAAGTATAAAAAATAAACTGGCTAATATTCTGTAGTTAAAATGTTTATTCTGGTTATTCCACATTATTGTTGGAATAATGATTATTTTTATTTAAATACAACTTGTTTTGATGCTGAATGTGGCAAACAAATAAAAAACCTTATTTACTGAACAAATTAATTTGTTAATTAAAATTTAAAAAGTAGTAATACATGTTAATAAACTGTTTGTATACATATTAGTATATTCTTTATAATATATACATTTAGTTATTGTTACTGCTATACAATTGTGCATTTAAGGGTTATCTTAATATTAATAGAATACATATTTAAATTATTATGCTTTGGTGGAACGAATGAATTTACAAATGGTATGAATGTAATTTGTATGACATTATTTGATTGGAAATTATACTATCTCATTAAAAACATGTAAAAATTGTGTTTTACTTTGTGGCTTGAACATATGCTAATACAATATTATGTATTGAAAAAAATTGGTTATACTTTCAAAATTAGTTTTATTATGTGTGTATGTCTACTGTATATACTTAAGACTGGATTTTTTTTGTTACGTAATGAAGTTATGGATGGTATTATGGCTTTCAATATCCACAATACAGATAATTTTTTCTACCTTGTATAATTATTAATTGTACTATCAGCTAGTTTTTTTTTTTTTTTAAATAGTAAACGTATTATGTACTTCTACGTTTTCTAATAGTTAAAAAATATTTATTATTTTCTTATATCTAAATTTGCTTCTAGTTTTTCAATAAAATTATGATATATTGTATTTTATTATACAGTCGTAAAAATATTTTAACTTGACCTATTTGAAAATTAAATCGAGTTTAAAATATAATTGTCATATTTATATATTTATTTGTCTTTCTCAATAGTTGACTTAATCAATATTTTCTATAATAACATGTATGCATAAAATATAATCAACCTTCTAAATATTAATTTTGGTTGTTTATTTGGTCAATTAGTTATATTTCTTGTTTAACTTATATTTGATTAAAACTTAAACAAATTAATAAATATTAAGGTTTTATCTTTGAATGATACTACATTATAACATTTATTCTAATAAAATTCAATACGCAAATGAAAATCAATAATATGAGTTTTAAATCTAAGTATTGTATTTCATTATGTTTTTAATATACCTTAATTATAGTAATTATTGTTAATTAATTTTGCTAAATAATATTAATAATTATTAATTTAAAAAAAAAAGACGTTTATTGAATATGAATATATTATAAAAAGCATGATTGCCATAATCCTCCTTGTATTTAATTATTTTTAGTCTGACTGAATGAACGATGATTTAATTGTATTTGTTATCATCTTTGACTTGTAAAGACTATTTTGTCTGCTGTCAATGAATAAGTTGTTTCATTTTAATCTTTATTAAATGTATGCAAAATCATCTGGTTGTATGGAGTGCTCGGTTTAAACTTTAAACATCGAGTTAAATATGTCTTTTACAATGTCAAAATGGAGTATTGTGATATTTGTTGCTGAAAATATAAAATTGAAAAAAATTCGGTCTTTAATATTGTCGAATAGCTGTCAATCTGTGTTGATGAATGTCTTCAACAAACGGAACATCTTCAATGTTTTGTAAGTATGTATGTTTTCATGTGTGTTAACTCAGATTCTCGATTATGTATAATTTTTATTTTGTTTATTTTACCAGCATGTATGTTTTATTTTTATCTTGTTTATAAAATTGAGTATATTAAAAATATTAATCATCTTACATATAAATTATAGTTTGTTCTGTTTGGTTTACAAATAGGTATTTTTTAATTTATCCAATAGAAAACCATTGTTTAAACATTATTATTTAAAATTGTATAAATTATGTTTTGTTTACTAGTTAGTGTTAACATTATTAATTTATTTCAGATTCATGTGAAAAATTAACTAATTTTATCTGACAACCAAGTCTTATTGATCAAATTCAGGTTCAATCAGAACTTGAATCTTGAAGAATCCAGCAAGTAAATATTTTTTACTTAGCCTTATACTTTGGAGCAGGAGTGGCAAAACTATTTTTGGTCACAATCTACTAAAAATATACTTCACCTTTGAGGATCGACTTCTATAGAAAATATTTTTTATCATTGAATAACTATAATTATTAAGAAACATATAGGGCATGTGGCCCTAATAATAAATTCTAGCATGATTAACTTTGATATTGTCCGCGATCAACTATTTAGCCGCCCCTGCTTTAGAGTTTAGCCATTTAGGATAAATTTACTGTTATCCTATGTATTAGTTAAAATTTAAATAAGTAGGAGGTACTTACATGTTTTTTTTTTTAGGAACTACCTTCCCTTGAATTGAAAGAATGGTTACTGTTACTACAAATCTATGTTATTAACATTTTCTGAAAGGTCGGTATTATTTTTTTTATTTGGTTATTTATTTTGTAAAGACTGAATTCTCTTATAATGTATTGATGTGTCTAGATTTACTAATATACTATAATGATTAAAATTGTTAAATAAACATATTTAGTAAAAAAAAAATCAATTAATCCTTCACTTAAAAATGCTTTTTCTTATCATCATTAGTAAGATGAATAACACAATGTTAACATACAATTAAACAATTGTTACTTATATTATATATAATTAATTAGATTTATAATTTTGGTGAAAACAATCAATATTTTAATTTTAAGCTTTAACCATAAGTATTAGAGATCTAGCTAATATTTTTAAAATTTTAAATAAAGAAGTAACTTGGTTATAGGCCCATTTAATTAAATAAAAAATACAGTACTGTTTTAATCTTGTTTGAACATTTTAACATGACATTTTTATAATTTTTGTATATTACTAATTACTTTCTGCTAAAATATAGTCAGTAACATTATTCCATTCAATTTAAAGTAAAATACTAAAATGACATTCCCTCTTTAAAATATATTATTTGAGAATTTGAAATTATTAATTTATTAATTTTTATTTTATTTTATTTTCTGCTCTACTTAGGTTAGATTTCTTTTTAATTTATAAACATTCGTATGTGCATTTATATATTTAGGTATAATTATTTTTGACCAACTGCCTAAATGATATTAGTGATAAAAATATTTGATACGTTTACAATGTATTATTATTTTTGTTGTTTCCCCATTGTCAACTCTCATTACAATAAGCTCGAAAAAATAGTATAAATGTTCTAAGTACAGACAATAATTAAAAACAATAAAACATGGCCTGTTAACATCATAGTATATGGTGCTAGTATACTGGTATACATGTTATTTCACACAAATAAAATATTTATTAATAATTTGAAAGTTTGTCTTAAAAATAAAAATGTATTTTTTTCACTTTAAAAATTAAAAAGTATAAGAAGTATATAATGTTTTAAACTTGTTTTACAGGTATTTATTTTTCATAGAGTAATAACAATACATTGTCCTTTGTGATGGACAAATTCAAGGTACTAGCAAGTTGGTATATTTATATGGATTATCGACAAAAGCGACTGGATGATATAGAAACAATGCATACCTAAAATTAAAAATTAAATGTTTAAAAAGAAATTGAACTGTATATTAATTTTTTTTTCAATATTGTTAGTGACTGAGAGATTACAAGTATATAATATCGAATATTTTTTTGACTGGTTTATAATTTGAATTTTTTTCTCTATTATTTTATCTAGAAGATTCTATTGTGAAACTAAATATTACTGTACGTTAAGGTATTTCATAAATAGATATTTTATAATATAATATATTTCTATCATTTTTAAAGTTATTTATTTTACTAGTATTTTATTAATACACAAGGTAGGTAGGTAGGTTGAATTATTTTTTGTCGAAAACATTGTGTATTTAATACAAAACTGTAGGTAGGTATGTTAAAAATTTAAAATATTTATAGTATATACCTACCTAACCTAGTTAGTACCTACTCCCAAACAAATTAATTATATATTGGAATTAATTTACGAAATAATCAAAACCGTTATTTTTCATTTAAATATATTTATGTACTTTTTTAGATAGTAGTAATACCTAATTAATTTGTTAATAATTATGAAAAAAAAACCTTGAATCCTTAAACCTTTAACTTAAATTGCATTCATCCCGCTTCCCGCGCAGAGCATAATTTAACTTTTAGGTAATTTACGTGCACGAATTAAGATATCTTAATTCGTGGTTACATGTGTATAAGACAGATTTCGCATGCGAGTGAGACGTTCTCTTACATGAGTAATAACAAAATTAGGTTGACAATATTTTCGAGTATATTATCATTATTTTTGAAAATCCTAAAATTTTCCATCATTTCATATCGATAAATTAATAATTACCATTACTTAACAGTATAATATATTTATTCTTAAAATTTACTTATTCAATAAGTAAGTTTTACTGTCACAGATTGTAAAAAGCGTTGCTATCTGGTACAAAGATTAACATTACCACTTAAAAATTTGACACAACGATGCATCTCTATTTTTTCGTACGCACCACTGAATTAATTAAGTAATATTACACAATGTTCTGGATACTCTTTTCAGCTAAGTTGACCCACTCGTCAGACGAAAACTGGTCGGGGTTGTACATATCTCGGAGCACCAGTGTCCGACTTTGCGATACCACCCGTTGAATATTATACTACATAGGTACATCGAGAGGTGTATAAATTCTATGTAAATTTGATGATATTAAAAAATGAAAAATAATGTGTATGTATATTATAGAATGGCACCTACTAGATATTATCAAAAACTAATAAACAAAAGATCAAAATAAGACATTATATATAGGTATAATATAAAGCATTATAATTTATCAAAGTATTAAACTTCTATGGAACGCGTACCACTTAGAGAATCCGCAACAAATAATAGAGATTAAATTACTTTGGCACAAAATTCTTTATTAAATTATATCTGTTAAATTTATGAAAATGCCTACTCTGAAAGGGAAAAGACTGTCCCTGAAAAGCGCTATTTTAAGACTGCCTATTGGCTATTATGTGTGTGTGTGTCCTCGCTATACGATCTGGTCGTCCGGTTTAAAGGGTTTATTCAGCAAATTCCTTAGATCAGTCGTACGTAGGAGTTGCACACGCATATCAGTTTACAATCAATAATTTTTTTTAACACTTATAATTTAACATTAACATAAATATTATATAAATATAAGTGGTTCTTAATATAAATGAATATAAGAGAGAAGCTAAAAACATTTGTATTATCGTAGGCAATTTCAAAATTAGTCGAGGACATGAAAACTGGTGTGTGAATTTTGTTATACTGCTACCTTCGCCCTAAATACAGTCTACAGACCACGTTACTAAATCTGCGGTGTCCTTCGCGTGTAGGTACAGCATAAAATATGTGTATTGTACACGTTATTAACGAATTAAAGTTCCATTTTTGATTTTTCAGATTTCACGTTATAAACTTTTGCAATTGCTATATTCCTATACGTTTTGTGTGGGGTTGAAAATATGTTTTTTTAATTTACGTGTCTATAGTTTTTAAAGGTTTGAAAACACATTAGAGCAAGGGTCGGCAACTGGCAGACCGCGGAAGGCATAACTCTGTACCCATTAATATTATTGACGTACCTATCATGTTATTGTATTATTATTGTTGATAGAAAATGTATATTTCATTTCATTTTTAAACCCAAATTATAATAGTTGAATCGTAGTTATTGAAAATATTTTATCGGATAGGTACCTGATTATCGGTTCTATTACGATTTCATAAATGTAAAATTAATGGATTCTCGCCTCGAGGATACTTTGCGCCTAAGGTGTTCTCCGCGAGTTTTTGATTTCAAAAAACTGGCTAAGAAAAAGAATTACCTGGTAAATCATTATTATTTTAGTACAAAATTATTATTATTTACCTAATATTGTAATTTTTTAATTTAAATTAATTATAATAACTAGATAATTATTTTTATTTGTATAGTGCTATTTTTCAAATAAAAACATTTGAAAAAGATTTTTTTCACTGGACCTCATCGTTTAATTATTTTAAATTTTAGGACTCCAATAGAATTTACTTGCCGACCCCTGCATTAGAGTATTAGACGATTCTACCACTATGATCTCAGAGGTTATATGCCAGTTTTCATGTCCCTTACTATAAGCGGTAACATAATCGGCCATTGTCATAGTCCTTATAAGTTTTACTCTGAGTATAAAATATTATATAAGGTCTATTATAGTCATAGCGTAAATAAGTTTTATTTTGTAATTATAATAATAATAATAATATTTATTGGCCAAAAGAAAAATACAATTTCAATAAGTAATCAATGATTATATATATAACATGGTTAGATGGTTCGTCTCACCACTGAGGATAATCTATTATCGGTAATGGTGGAGTACTGGAGTACTATTAAGAGCCAAGTTGGTATACATTTATAAATTTTATAATATTTTAGATATTTCGTAAAAATTGTATCACGTCTGACTATAATACAAAAACATAAATAGACATACCTGTAGAACTAATTGTTAATTAGAACTATAGTAATTAAAACAAAAATTGCAATAAATAAATATAATATAAAGAAGTACATCAAAAATGGAATAGATAAATAAACAGACTAGATTATAATATAGGTACACTGGTATATTACATAGGGTGTAGGTCACTAGTATTATTTAATAATAATTAATAATCCATGAAAATTCTTAAAATTACAGCCTAAATAAGAATATTTAAAATTTTTTTGTATACTTGTTTATTTATTTTTTGATATACAATAAATACCCATTAAAAAATTAATTATAAGATGGTCAGTAACGTACAATTTTTAAATTAGTTGCAATGAGATATTTATCAAATAGATAGTACATTTTTGAATAAAATTTAACATAAATTGAAATAGTTAAATTTAACTATTTATAATACAAATATGATACATTAAGTTCTAGGTTGTTTCTTATATAATATTATTTTATTAACTTATTTAAATATACATCAAACATATCAACAATTGTACATGAAAATAAATATGAAATATATTAACTAATTCCACTACCTACACTGTTAGTTGGAGAATTTTGACTATAATTGTTAGGTTGGAATGGTACAGTCAGCTCATCAGCTATTAAGGTCAAAGAGGAGAAGGTGCAACAGTTACAATTCAAATGAGAAGTAAGACCCGAATGAATATGTACAATTTATAAAGTTCTTTTATGCTTAGGAATGATAAGGAATTGTTTTGTTGAATTTCACAATATTTAAAAAAATATGATTTATTTAACTATAAAATTTTTATTATTTTAGGTGTATGCCCTTTTCATGCACAGTGTCATAGGTCATCCCACCACCACAGAATTCAAACAAAAAAGAATTGGATGTTTTTAAAAAATATTTTTAAGCTTAAAACAAGTTAATTTTACTATGATTAAAAGTTGTTTTTTAAAATTTCAATTGGTATAGCAAGTCCATAAGCAGAAATTTGATGAAATTACTGGGGGAGAGGACTGAGCAATATATGCTCATTATACTTTGGTAATGTACTGAGTAGCTGTACCTTAAATTTCTGAGGGCTTAGTCCCCCCGATTTCTGCCTATGATGTAAGTATGGCATTCATTTACCAAAATTGTTGTGTAGGAAAGAGATAAATAGCAGAATTTGATTTTTTCTCTAACAGAATTTTTTTTCATTTTTGATAAATCTTTATAAACCTAAGTACAAAATGGTGTTCTTCCCCATTAGTCTTAAGTGTAAGCATCAGCACCGTGACTTAATAAAATCTTAGCAACTTCTTCGTGACCATATTTCGTTGCTAAATCTAATGAAGTCTTACCAATTAGATCATAATATTCTTCAGTTTCCTCTGTAGTACATAATAGTTCACTATTTTCCATTAGTTTAAGATTAGGATTTACTCCATATTTTAAAAGAATTTGGGTGGTAATTATATCACCTTTAAAAGCAGCATAGTGTAATGGTGAACCAAATTTGTCATCTTGACCGTTAATAATTGCCTTTATGAAATGATCCGGTATTATATCTTGTAATATATTATTTACCTTTTCATAATTTTGATTTTCAATAGCTTCAGTAAGAGTCTTATAAAAACTATCGAGTTTCTTTAGTAATTCAAATACTTTTAATGATTGATCCGAGAATTTGAACATAAGTTTTAATATTCCCATTATTCTTTCCTTACCTATAAAACGTAAATACGACCAAGCAGTATTTAAATATGAAATACCGTAAGAATCATGGATTTTTAATACAAAATGTTGTAAGTTTTCATTTGTATCTATGCTTTTCAGAGCTAATATATTTAATATATTTTCAGTATTAATAGATTTTTTGAGATGTGCATTTTTTTTTTGCCAATCTATTATATTACTGAATTTTAATACTTCATCTGATAACTCTTCTAATGCATCATCAACTTCATAATCCTGGAAAATGTACAAATGTAATACCCGTTTAAGCAATCTTCTTACAAACGGATTAAGAGATTTAAATCGTTCTTTTTTCTCTTCTTTATTGGAAAATAGATTATACGAGTATTGAAACATTTCTTCATAACCATTTAAAATATCGTTATAAATCTTGCTATCACGATACGTTTTAAATTGATCAATTTCCTCTTCGGCATTACTGATATAAGAACGTAATTCATTTAAACTGTCTTCTATAAGATTAGTGTTAATTTCCTCATTCAAACCTAGTTCTTGTAACAATTCAGAAGGTAGTAGGGATACATTTTCACAAATACCATCTGAATAATGATAGAATTTACGACTAAATATTAGATTTATATTACTTGGTTTATCAATGTCATAACTTTCAAAGTCAGAAGACCCACTAATACAATCGATAATTAATTTTAGTACCGTATCAATTGGACTCTTACTTTTGTCGTTATTCTGTTTGTGTAATTTATATACTCCTTCTAAAAGCTTATGTATGTAGTATATTTGCTCGGCATATTGTAGTGTTGTTACATAACTGTTATTACAATTTAAACAATTATATCCTATACCACATTTTAGTAACAGTTCGATTTTTTCAAATAAACTCAAAAATTCTTGTTCAGTACAAAAAGAAGAGTTATTATAATAAGCCAACCTCCGTGATTGAATAGGATGACAAAGGCTCGAACCGATAAATTCGAAAATCAAAAGATTTATAGCTTCACTAAAATTACAACCTTTTTTTATAAGTATCTCCGTTATTTCCTTATCATATTTGTGGGAAAACATGATCATATGAAACATAGTGTAAGAATTAGAGGGAACTGCTTTAAAATGATCACTATCTGTTTTTTCTATCAACAATTTTACCACATCTAGCGGGGCATTTGAATCAAGAAGTTTAGAAATTGGCAAAGATTCTTTGTTATTTTCATCAATATAAGGTTTACCATTAAGTATATTGAATTTTAAACAAGACCTGAGAACTTTAAAGTTTCTCCTTTGAATTATACGATTAATTAAAATTGCGTTATCTTTATCCTTCCAATAAGCACTATAAGAAAATTTTTCGACAAGAAATTGTACAACGTTTTTGTGAGCATTTTTAGTCGCCAGCCATAAGGGACTGAAAAACCATTTATCACGGTTTAAACAATTTTTTAAATATGTTTCAGTAAGTTTTGTTCCTATACCATTGGCAAGTTTTATGTACCCCATTTCAGCTGATAAACATAATAATTTTAGTCGATCATTTCCCTCAACGTCTAGATAATCATCGTGTTTCAAATTAGAAAATTCAATTATTCCAAATAACAGTTTAGTGGATTGTTTATCATATTGTTTTGTTTGATCAAGAAGTTTGATAAATAGGATTCTCAGCTTATCCTGCATAAAAGGTAAATTGATATTACTTTCGAAATCTTTTTTTGCTTCTAATTGAAGAAACCGAGAAATTTGTATCCTATTGTCCTTAATTAGGTTATTAATAATAAATTTTTCAATACAGTTCTCGAAATCTTTTTCAACTGATTTAAATTTTTCCCAAAAATAACTAGAAACAAAATATTCAGCAAAAGTACGATGAACGAAACTAGGCTTATTATTAACAACTTGTTCAATAATACCTGTTTTTTCGTTACATAATTTTACATTGTTCATAAACTTAGATGCCTCTTTTCTTTCTTCTGGAGAAACTAATTTCTCTACTTCGTTATGGTTAAATATTGCATACAAACCTAATATTCTATGATTTTTTATAGAGTTTTCGTATACTCCTTTAATCATATTCTTCATGTCTATCTCAGAGTTGTTAATCTCAGACTTCTTTTCTCCAAAGCGAATTTTACGAAATTTAATATAAAAAAACTTATCATATAAAGTAACCAAGTCTTGCTTTTCAATTTTCTGTTTACATTCATCAGACATATTTTGCTCCTTAGAATCATGAAAATCCTTAAACGCGTCTTTAAAAACTTCAGCAATCATATAGGCGTGTAGTGGTATACTCATAAAATCTATGGATTCAGGGAGCTTATCTTGTAATTCGTTAATAAAAACCAGTGCCCGTTGCTCGTCTAATTCACGGAAATCCAACTCTGCTTTCCAAAATTTTCTAAAAAAACTATTCTGTTCTTCTGCAAGGAAAGGCTTTAATGAATATGAAAATACACTAAGTTTATCTTCTAGTGTTACACTAGTAGCATAACGACTTGTTATCCATAGCTTTTTAACTTTGGTGTTTTTTAAAGTTTGCAGTAACTCAATAGTTTTTTCTTCATAGTCAGGACAAATCTCATCAAATCCATCAAACAGCAAAATAATCCTTCCCTGATTATAAAAGTTATTAAATAGTCTTATTTCTAACAAGTTTGAAACATGAATTTCTTCTCCGTGAAATTTCATACCTATTTTACCATCTTGTATGTTTATAGCACTTAGAATTTTTTCTATCATCTTTTCTTTTGTTTTTTTATTAAGGAGTTTAAACCCTACAACTTTGTATAAGAATCTTATAGCGTCTGCTTCGTCAATTTTTTTGTTCTTCTCTATTTCTCTTTCTAATTCAGTTGAACAATCAATTAAGTTAATCCGTATAACCCATAAAGAAGGGTCTGATTCTTTTGTCTTTAGTACTAAATAATTCAATACAAAAGACTTACCCATACCAGGTTCAGCAGTAAGAATGATTACTCTGTCTGTGATATCTGTAATTTTCTCTGGTTTATACTCTTGAACACTTTGTTCATATGTATCTAAAATCTTGCGTAATGAAGATAAAGAACCATAAGATTGGTTCCATATCAAATCATTAGTTTCATTTATGACCCAATGAATATTATGTTGTTTGTACTTAGTACATAATTCTTTAAAAATCTCACATGTATTAGAAATTAATAATATATCATTATATAGTACAAGCTCTTGCTCATTTATTTCACTGCTTTTGGTCTCAAGAAACTTAATTTTTTTGTTTTTATAATCTTTCCTAATTTTAACTTTCCGATGAAATGTTCGGTCAATATAATAATCCTTAACATCATCATATATAGAATCTGTAATTGCTTTTCCTATCTCTATCATCTCATTATTAATAATCTTACATAATATTTCTCCATTTATTAGCAGTTTTGACTCATTGTCTATTAATGGATCTAAACTTACTTTCTTTCCTTGAAATATGGCTTTTCCTTTTTTCAGAAGTTTTTTTTGAGAATCACAAGTAAGATCAATTAAATTATTTCTTTCATCATTATACCAATCATAATTAGAAAAATTATTTTTAAATTTACCAGCTAGAGGATCATTTTCTTGGGCAATAAAAATAATTTTTTTTTTATTATTGGACTTCATTATTTGCAATAATTGATAGAACAATTTTTGTAAATTTATCTTAACAATTTCACATTCAATGACAAGCAAATTGTTTGATATTTTTGATTCAAATGCCTTTATTACGCAATCTTGTAAATGTAATAGAGAGATTAATCTAATAAAAATATAACTACCATCCTTTTGATATTCATGCATACATTCCAACATTTGAAGTACTTTAATAGAACTTAATTTACTTTCCTTATTAACAATATGAAAAATTTGTTTTTTGGATTGATAAGTTAAAAATTCACATAACTTCAATACCATTGCATTTTCTTTAAAAATTATATCATATTTTTTAATTTCTGCACGGTATACTAAACTAGGACCAATAAGTATTAGTCGAGCAATTTGTTGTTTAGCATTATCAAAAAATTGTGAAACATCTTCAGCTGTTGAAATAAATTCTTTTGCTTTAAAGTTTAAAGCATCAGCTATTTTGGATTGAAACTCAAACGCAACGTAATCAGTTTCAAATCCTACAAACCAAGAACATTTTTTTTTGATAAATTCATTTAACATCTCTTGAGAACAATTAGTTACAAATACTAATTGATTAAAAAAATTGTTTATATCTTTTTCTATGTCCTTTAATTCATGACTTGGTAATTTAGAAAATGATTGATCAAGGTTAGGTCGTTCAAAATCATTAAATTCAAAGTTTGCTACACTTATCCAAAAAGAATCTTTATCTCCTAACATTTCTTTACAGGTCTTAAAATTATCTTTATTGCCAATATTAAACTCATATTCTTTGAATTTATTAATAATGACATCTAATTGTTCTTTTTTTAAAGTTTTTAATTTATGACTTTTTGTATTTTTAATTTGAGATTCGAATTGAAATTTTAGCTCGTCTCTAAAAGTTTTTAAACTATCACTTGGTAGTTCATTATCTTTTAATGCCCAAAACTTAGAATTGAATCGCACTCCACCATTTTTCTCAATGAGAACATACCCTGCCAGATCATTAATACAATTATCTTGTACTTTTTGTGATGTATAAATAGTAACATTATTTTTGGAATCCTTATATGATTGAATAATTTTTGAGGCAATTTGTTCAGCAAGTTCTTTAGGGTTAGATATTTCATAATTAACATTAAAACCTAAAGACTCTCTCGTATTAGTAAATGCTTCTTGAAAAAAAGCCACTCTCAGTTGTTTTGCTTCTTTAGACAAATTTTGATGATTTTTGATAAAATGAGAATGAAATTTTCTAGAAGGTTCAATTACTCTATTTTTTTCTAAAACACTCCAATAGCTGATAAGAGTGCTATCTTTTTTTAAAGGTTCATTGGTTAGTACACACTTTCCCAAATCCATTGCTATCTTAATTAAATCATAAGTATTTTTTAGTTGCTCCTTTATTATTTTCTGATGAGGAAAATTACCTTTTTTAAATTTCAAATTTCCAGTCTCTTTTTGTATAAAATCTAAGATTGGAATATCATCTTGTAGTTGATCAAAACTATTTTTCAGATCATCATCAAAATCAATATTTGTAGCAATAATTAGTTTATTTATTTTACCATTTTGAATATATTTTATCTTTAATTCATCTCTGTATGAAAGAAAGTATTTTTCTAAGGCAAATGGACGTTTGTCTTTTTTATTTGAGTTTAGGGAGTTTTTTTTTTGTTTGGGTCCGAGTAACTGCTCGAGAGTAATTTTTTTTTCTTTATTTAATATATGTTTGGCTTGTAAAAAATTACACTCATATAAATTTGGCTGATCAGTTTCATATCTCCAAACCAAATCATCAAACTTTCCAGCATCAGGGTCTTCTGTTTTAAAATCTTTTGTTTTAAATTCAAAAGTACCACTTTCATCTTTCGTTCTCGCCTGAGCTTCGAGTGCAACTACCATCATCCACTGCACTTGGTAAGCAACTCCATGATATGATCTCTGTAGGCCTGTAGGTATTCTGTATTTCTGTATATCTGAACTCTGTAGTGTATTACTGGTAGTTGGAACTTTTATTTTTTTTATACTTGACGGCCTTGGTTTAGGGTTTTCATCAACATCAAATACAACTGATAGTTCATCAATATCTGAAAATAATAGAACATTCAAATATTATATGAGTAAACATTTTGGTAAGTTTTAAGATACGTTATTAACACTCTAGGTAGGTACCTAATTTTAAATAATATTAAGTATTGTAAAATTATTTTATTTTAGATAAAAATTTGTTTAAAATATTACCATTCACTTTTCTTTTAACTGGCCGTGCTGCATTTGAATTCCTGAGTAGTTCAGATTCTGCCATTTCTGAAACTTCATGACTATACATCTATACCTTACTACAATGAACCTCGACTACAAATATTTTATAATTGTTATTTATGGAGTATCTTCAGCTCCTAAACAAATAATCAATATCATCATTAAATATTTGAAACTAACATAATATTTTTTTAAATTTTAACCATAGTGATAAAAAATAAGAAGTTGGTAGTGTTGTATTATGATTTAATGAATTTCCATAATTATTAAGCAATAATAGAAAAAAAGAATTTAAATAGGTTAAGATAACAATTGTGAAATATAGTGTTGATAAACTTTTATATTTTAGTTAGCATAGTAGTAAGAAATGTAAATAAAATTTGTTATTAATCGGGTTAAAATAATAATTACGTAAGTTAAGGTGTATGAAATGTAATAAGTATAGTAAGAGAAAGATGTAACAATCGATAGTTACTCAATTGTAAATTTAGTATATAAGAGATATGGTTAAGGCAGCAAGGGGGTCAGTGGTGGTGATCGTGTGAATCGATCACCACTGGACGTCGCGTTCAAATAAAGTATTTCACATCATTTTTGGTTTTACTTTATTTTGGTATACGTCCGAGTAATCGGAGAATACGACAGTTGTATGTTTAATTTCTATTTAAGGTTAGTTGAAAATCCTGAATCAGATCTGCAAGTTAATATTGATTATTGACATAATTTAATATTCAGCTAGGCAGTGGTGTGATGAACACATTTTTGGTGAGAAGAAAAAACGTATACAATAGGTTAGGTCAGGTTAATTTTTAATTTACAAAAAAAACGCATACATTAATAGAGATATTTGTATAATCGTATTTATACCTACTTATTTAGCTTATTTAAATACAACTAACAGAGTTTAATGCTTTAAGTTACATAAATATGATACATACTTGACACTCGTGTACATAGTATATTTTTACAATATACTTTATTATTATTACTTATATTACTCTAACAACCAAAGGCCACCACCGTTCAATATGATAATAATTTAATATTAAACCAAAATAAAATAAAAGTAAAATATCAAATTATAGATATTTAATTGCTAGGGACTCAGATTAAATGGTAATAATTAAAACATTTTTACATTTGATGTGGTATATTTATTCCTGATAAATACCAAATAGGGGAATCGGAGAAGATTTTGATAATAACATTATGCAAAATACTTAATGTCTGGTATGTACAATTTAACATGACATATTAAAGTAAAATATTAATATAATAAATTTTACTTACTGATAATCTGGTAGAAATACAATAAGAAGCAAGCGATGAAACAAGTCTCATTCGACACAATATTATATATCAGATCAAAGATTTATATTTTTTAAGTCATCAACTATAGTTTCATCACGTATGTTCCGCTAGCAATATTTGATAAGCGTATACAAGGTTCCCAAACTAGTCTAAAATCAAAAAAAAATACAAAATAGTCATAAACCAACAGATGGCGCACGATTTCAGAAAAACCATCCACTAACAAAATACCAAACATCAATTAAAAAAAAATAATAAAAAATACTTACGAGTTCGTCGCCACTTTCTAAGTAGTATGCAAATTTTCGTTATAACACGGAGAATTTGAATATGCAATCAGATGGCGGTTAGTCGTCTCGCGAAAACGTCGGGAGCTCACCATATACCGGAAGCACCACGCATCGAAATACGCGACTATTGTACATTTTTTAAAAAATTTTTTAAAATACTTACGAGTCCGTCGCCACTTTCTAAGTAAAATGCAAATTTTCGTTATAACACGGAGAATTTGAATATGCAATCAGATGGCGGTTAGTCGTCTCGCGAAAACGTCGGGAGCTCACCATATACCGGAAGCACCACGCATCGAAATACGCGACTATTGTACATTTTTTAAAAAATTTTTTAAAATACTTACGAGTCCGTCGCCACTTTCTAAGTAAAATGCAAATTTTCGTTATAACACGGAGAATTTGAATATGCAATCAGATGGCGGTTAGTCGTCTCGCGAAAACGTCGGGAGCTCACCATATACCGGAAGCACCACGCATCGAAATACGCGACTATTGTACATTTTTTAAAAAATTTTTTAAAATACTTACGAGTCCGTCGCCACTTTCTAAGTAGTATGCAAATTTTCGTTATAACACGGAGAATTTGAATATGCAATCAGATGGCGGTTAGTCGTCTCGCGAAAACGTAGGGACCTCCCCATAGACCAGGAACAATACGCATAATCGCAATACGCGACTAATGTACATTTTTTGAGAATTTTTTTAAAATACTTACGGGTCCGTCGCCACTTTCTAAGTAGTATGCAAATTTTCGTTATAACACGGAGAATTTGAATATGCAATTAGATGGCGGTGAGTCGTCTCGCGAAAACGTCGGGACCCCCCATAGACCAGAACAATACGCATCGAAATACGCGACTAATGTACATTTTTTGAGAATTTTTTTAAAATACTTACGGGTCCGTCGCCACTTCTAAGTAGTATGCAAATTTTCGTTATAAAACGGAGAATTTGAATATGCATCAGATGGCGGTGAGTCGTCTCGCGAAAACGTCGGCACCTTACGAAAGGACGGCCACAGTTATAGAAATACGCGATTTATACGATGTCGGAGTTTAGTATTTTTTAAAATAATTAAAGTTTTAAATAATGACTTTTTAAAAAATAATAAACTGTTCCTTGTTTAAATTCCCTCGGAGAACAAATCGACCTCTATGCAATATGTTCGTTCTGCCATCGGTTTACCGTGGAAACTCATAATTCGCAATTTGGAAAATTACGTGTTCCAGCTGTTTCCCGGGAAAACCGTCATAGATAGGACAAAAATCAAAAGAGATTAAATTGTTCTTTGTAGGGGGATCATAAGTTCTATAATTAAGATTTTTTGAAAACGTGTTATTAAGGTGGCATATAAACAAAAAGTTCAAAATAATTATTACTTAAAACATTAAACAGATGTATACCATAAGGAAACGCATGGTTATACGAAAATAATTTCATGTGTTATTCAATTTTTTGCTTCTCAGATTACGGGTGAAATAATGGTCGTACGTACTTCGGCCATAGACCCTTTTTGAATTATCGTACGCTAAAATACCAAAATCTCGAGTTTCATAGTGATCGATCGAAAATTAAAAATCCAAAAAACACGTTACTACGTAATTTTCTAAGTACTAAAAACATATTATGTAAAATTATAACTCCCGAACCAAAAGTCGGATAAACTCGATCTTGGAACCCATCGATCCGATGCAAAGTCCTTTTAACATTGAACTACAAAAACGGTTTATTGCCCCCAAATTCTAGTGTCCATGCCATAAAAAAAGAAAAAAAATGTAAATTTTGAACTTTAAAATTGAAAATAGTGAATACTGCCAAATTTGATCACCGACCTTCAAACTATCCAATTCCCGAGTTTCAGAAACATCGTACAAAATTAAACATTTTCAAAAATACATCAAGAGGGGTGTTCAAAAGCCCCCGACTTCAGGAATGCGCCTTAGAAGAGCCCAAACCGAAACGTTTGGTGAAGAAATGGTCCCTCTAAGTTGAAACCTGTTCAAAGAATACTAGATTGTCTAGATTATCTACATATTTGTCATTTTTGTATTTATATTATATTAAAATACAGTATTTGTAATTAAGGTGATTTAACATTATATAGTATCAATTTTACCACAAAATGGAATAATAGAACTATAGAAGCATTTACTGATTACATTTAAAATACATATATAACCCACGGTTGTGACTATCCTCCTTCTTTATGGGCTATGTAATCAGGTTCAATTTTACGTACAACAAATAGCTGTGAAGCTTTCCATTTAAAATTTAACTGTTTATTTTATTCTGCTCATCAAAATATCTATAAGTTTATTGATGTACTTAAAAACGTACAAAAAGATACCTATAAAAAATTGGCAGTAGTAGTCAAATAAAAAAAATAAGGCGTGAAATATGGGTAAAACTAGAATTTTTAAGAAATAATAAAATACGACGTGAACGAAATAATACGTTTTGATTTTGTCAAAACTGTATCGTTCAAATTTGTACCGAGCCATAAATAATTTTATAACTTACACATATAACTTATATTTTACTATTTTGTTACTTATTCATTCATTTTTATTTTAACGACAAAAACAATATTTTTGATGTGTATAATTACGAAACAGAAAAAAAACAGATTGCTTTGGAATGCCTACAACGAACACTTTAAATTAATTTAAATTAAGGATGACCATTTAACTTATTTATCTTATTCCAAGGAAGGATTATTCAAATATCCCATAATATTAATTCGTTGTATATCTATACAAATTTAACATCTTGTATTTGCGTATATTATGAAATATTGACTGACAATATTGGTTAATCCGTGCGAGTAATTCATTCTCATTTTTTTTGTCCATAATAGTTTTTCATAATTTTTTTATAATGTAATTTTATTTTATGATAATGGTCTAAATAAAAATTTGGTAACCAATTATTTACATCTAGGATGGTTTTAATTTATTTATTCACGAATAATATATAATACACGAAAAACAACTAGAAAAAAATACCCCATGTGAGTAAAAGTGACAACGGAAACAATGCAAGTAACGACGGGTTCAATGTCGCGGCCTATCCACTTGGTCGACAATTATTGTAATATATTATTATGTTATTACTTATTACTCAATACTCATAAGTCATAGAAGTTATTTGTCATATACTTCAGTGACACTCTGTATATTATATTATTAAATATAATATTAATTATTATGCTATTTTGATAAGTAGCTTAATTTTACATTGTCGACGAGTTGCTGCATAGATACATATATAATATCATTGTAGAAACTATAAATATATTTGCTTATAACATTATAACTTATATAAATAATATTTTAATCTTCTAGATTTAATTAAATTCTATTTATAAAAGACGATAACATTCAGTATAATATATATATATTAGTATCAAATTAATAACTAAACGGTTTTACCCAGAATTCATGACCTTGTAGGCCAACGGATATATTATTATTATAACATAGAACGTTTATTTTTAGTTGATTAATGATTTCCCATTAAAAGGACACTAATGTCTAATACACTATACCCGCATGTCAGAGACAACAAAGGAAGGTAATATACGCCTAACATGGTTAAAAACTGTTTTGCAAGGGACAACTTTACTCCCTCGATATTTATATCAAAATTACCAAAATTTTAAATCGCATTGAGATGAATTTTTGTAAGAAAACTCGAGGGTACAATTTCTTCACCAAACGTTTCGGTTTGGGCTCTTCTAAGGCGCATTCCCGAAGTCGGGGGCCTTTGAACACCCCTCCTTGATGTATTTTTGAAAATGTTTAATTTTTGTACGATGTTTCTGAAACTCGGGAATTGGATAGTTTGAAGGATGGTGATCAAATTTGGTGTCTTGTGTCAAGACCGTAGGAGCCGTTTTTCCCAGTATTTACTATTTTCAATTTTAAAGTTCAAAATTTACATTTTTTTTCTTTTTTTATGGCATGGGCACTAGAATTTGGGGGCAATAAACCGTTTTTGTAGTTCAATGTTAAAAGGACTTTGCATCGGATCGATGGGTTCCAAGATTGAGTTTATCCGACTTTTGGTTCGGGAGTTATAATTTTACATAATATGTTTTTAGTACTTAGAAAATTACGTAGTAACGTGTTTTTTGGATTTTTAATTTTCGATCGATCACTATGAAACTCGAGATTTTGGTATTTTAGCGTACGATAATTCAAAAAGGGTCTATGGCCGAAGTACGTACGACCATTATTTCACCCGTAATCTGAGAAGCAAAAAATTGAATAACACATGAAGTTATTTTTCGTATAACCATGCGTTTCCTTATGGTATACATCTGTTTAATGTTTTAAGTAATAATTATTTTGAACTTTTTGTTTATATGCCACCTTAATAACACGTTTTCAAAAAATCTTAATTATAGAACTTATGAAGTCCCCTACAAAGAACAATTTAATCTCTTTTGATTTTTGTCCTATCTATGACGGTTTTCCGGGAAACAGCTGGAACACGTAATTTTCCAAATTGCGAATTATGAGTTTCCACGGTAACCGATGGCAGAACGAACATATTGCATAGAGGTCGATTTGTTCTCCGAGGGAATTAAACAAGGAACAGTTTATTATTTTTTTAAAAAGTCATTATTTAAAACTTTAATTATTTTAAAAAAATACTAAACTCCGACATCGTATAAATCGCGTATTTCTATAACTGTGGCCGTCCTTTCGTAAGGTGCCGACGTTTTCGCGAGACGACTCACCGCCATCTGATTGCATATTCAAATTCTCCGTGTTATAACGAAAATTTGCATACTACTTAGAAAGTGGCGACGGACCCGTAAGTATTTTAAAAAAATTCTCAAAAAATGTACATTAGTCGCGTATTTCGATGCGTATTGTTCCTGGTCTATGGGGAGGTCCCGACGTTTTCGCGAGACGACTCACCGCCATCTAATTGCATATTCAAATTCTCCGTGTTATAACGAAAATTTGCATACTACTTAGAAAGTGGCGACGGACCCGTAAGTATTTTAAAAAAATTCTCAAAAAATGTACATTAGTCGCGTATTGCGATGCGTATTGTTCCTGGTCTATGGGGAGGTCCCTACGTTTTCGCGAGACGACTAACCGCCATCTGATTGCATATTCAAATTCTCCGTGTTATAACGAAAATTTGCATACTACTTAGAAAGTGGCGACGGACTCGTAAGTATTTTAAAAAATTTTTTAAAAAATGTACAATAGTCGCGTATTTCGATGCGTGGTGCTTCCGGTATATGGTGAGCTCCCTACGTTTTCGCGAGACGACTCACCGCCATCTGATTGCATATTTAAATTCACCGTAATATAACGAAAATTTGCATACTACTTAGAAATTGGCGACGGACTCGTAAGTATTTTAAAGAAATTCTCAAAAAATGTACATTAGTCGCATTATTCGATGCGTGGTGCTTCCGGTCTATGGTTTAGCTTACGAACTGTTTCCCGGGAAAACCGTCATAGATAGGACAAAAATCATAAGAGATAAAATTGATCCCCGTAGGGTACTTTGTAAGTTTTAAATTTAGATGTTACGAAAACGTGTTGTTTAAGTGGCATATAAACAAAAAGTTCAAAATAATTATTACTTAAAACATTAAACAGATGTATACCATAAGGAAACGCATGGTTATACGAAAAATAACTTTATATTGTGTTATTCAACTTTTTGCTTCTCAGATTACGGGTGAAATAATGGTCGTACGTACTTCGACCATAGACCCTTTTTGAATTGTCGTACGCTAAAATACCAAAATCTCGAGTTTCATAGTGATCGATCGAAAATTAAAAATCCAAAAAACACGTTACTACGTAATTTTTTAAGTACTAAAAACATATGTAAAATTATAACTCCCGAACCAAAAGTCGGATAACTCGATCTTGGAACCCATCGATCCGGTGCAAAGTCCTCTTAACATTGAACTACAAAAACGGTTTATTGCCCCCAAATTCTAGTGCCCATGCCATAAAAAAACTGAAAAAAATGTAAATTTTTAACTTTTGAAGCCCCAAATTACAGGGAAAAACGGCTCCTACGGTCTCGACACAAGACGCAAAATTTGATCACCGACCTTCAAACTACCCAGTTCCTGAGTTTCAGAAACATTGTACAAAAATTAAACATTTTCAAAAATACATCAAGGAGGGGTGTTCAAAAGCCCCCGACTTCAGGAATGCGCATAGAAGAGCCCAAACGGAAAGGTTTGGTGAAGAAATGGTCCCCCTAAGTTGAAACCTGTCCGAAAAATACTAGATTGTCTAGATTACCTACCTATTTGTGTATTTATATTATAGTAAAATACAGTATTTGTAATTAAAGTAATTTGTTTTGAATGAAGGAAAACGATTTTTGTTATCCGACAACTTAGATTTACTTTTAAACTTTCAAACGATAAGTAAATAAGAATGTTCGCTGTGGATGAAGGACTTAGTATTTTAACAGAAGCTAGCTGCAAATGGTATTGTGACTAAAATTTGAACCTCTGTGCTTGACTATTTTATAGTTTTATGCAGTTATATGTTTATTTTTGTATGCATACATAATAACTTAATTTATGACAAGTCTCAAAACCTTTAATGCTGAACAATAGGTACCTATAGTAATTACAAAATAACAAGGGTAAATATTATGTTTTCTATTCAGAATTATTGTGGTCGTCCATTTGCGGACGATATTAATCACACATAAGAGAACGAGAAATTGACTATAACAAAATTACAACTGTATTACTGTAAATCTGAAAATCTGAAAACTATAATCTATGATAATCATTAATCTTCAAAACACAGAATTTGATTGCGATTTCCGTTATCAAAATATATTTATTGCACACATCAGCAGCTGCTGTACCACAGAATGTTCTGTGCATAGATAATTCTATAGTTCTGTGTCTACCTATATACTATGAATATTAATATTAGACATTAGTTCATGGTTTATACATAAATCTATGATTACACAACTATTAAACAGTGTAGCCATTGAATATTACATTAATATGTTTTATTCAAAATCTTCAGATGAATGTGTTAAGCCCGGCGCCCGCCAGCAAGGAGTTCAAAAAACATTAAGAGGACACTACAAAATATTTTTTG
Source organism: Aphis gossypii (assembly GCF_020184175.1). Lineage (NCBI taxonomy): Eukaryota > Metazoa > Arthropoda > Insecta > Hemiptera > Aphididae > Aphis > Aphis gossypii. The sequence continues at coordinate 25,987 of NW_026083231.1, forward strand.
TCATAGGTAGCTGCTAGCTACATCAGTATGGCAGTATGCATTGTTATTTGTCTCTGTCTTAGTGTCTTACAAACGGATAACATAGCAAATTGTACGTTCTGAATGATCCGTTTAACTCTTTTTATTTTAAATTGGAGTGAATTAACTTATTATCAAATTTATTGTTTAGGTATTAATTATTCCAGACTTCCTAAGTCTTCATTATTATAGTAATCTAGTCTATGCTTTATGCATATTGCATAATATCATTTTGAACAATAGAAATATTTTTTGTGAAAGTAATTTTGCTCTAAATGTACAAAGATAGTGTATTAAACACTAGGTAGTATGTACTATAGAAATATATTTCTTCGATAATTGCCAATTGGATATATAGTAATAAGCTGATAAGTATAGAAATTGAACAACGGCAATACATTCTTACAGTCAAATAAGTACCAAATGTATGAATCTAATACCTAGCGGCTAGCAATATAATATAATATTAGATACCTAATCGGGTTGTCATAAACACACAATTTAACGTTAGCAATAGATTTTTGGTAATCGGTTAGGCAATAAACACACAATTGAACGTTAGCAATGGATTTTTGGTAATCGGTTAGGCAATAAACACACAATTGAACGTTAGCAATAGATTTTCAGGATTAAGATAGGCAACAAATTGACTATTAGCAATAGATTTTGGGAACCCTTGAATTTTCTTATCAAATATTGCTAGCGGACCGTACATGTTTCATCTATACAGTTGTTGAAGTCTGTGATAAGAAACAACGTACTGAACGAATATAAGTTGACACCCAAGCACATTATCATCTTTTTAGAACTAGATTTGACAGTAGCGGCTTGTGCGATTAAATTATAGAATGTAAATTTGTACCAGTAGGTACCCAATTTAGATTACTATTAAACTTAATACCATAATATAGAACTATAGAAGGATAAAATTATAAACATTAACACGTACAAGTTTTATCACCAAAAATTAACATAGGAAAGTCATTAGTCATAAAATGTACTTATTGTTATAACGTATTGCTTTTTGCAGTCCGAATAGTCCGATAGTCTGCATCCGCATGATGCCGGGTGATTATTGTTTACTATGTTTACATGATTATTCGTATCGCTTCGGCGGCCATGTTATTACCGAATCCCTTTTCTTTTAATTTTGTACTTTTTTAATATAATGCATTTATGACTGATCGATGGGAAATTGTCAGCGTCGACGTGGCGCCTGACGTGCCAATGGAATGGCAAATTGGCAAATGCCAATTGCCGAAGCCCAAAATCGTAATAACAATTAATACTTAATAATATTGAACTCGAGGCACTGAGATAGATAAGATATACTGGAGCGCACACTCGGCCGTAAAAACGAGCCGTCGTGTTTGACGTTACCCCCACCACCGAAGGGCAAAACATTTCATTTTTACATAGGAAAATACGATGAATTTGTAAATAACAATTTATTTTCGTTCTTAATAGCTGAGATATTTACTCAAATGCCTATATAATCTCAAGCCTTTTCGTTAGTTTGTAATTTGTTACAATTTTGTATACCTAGTACCTATATTCAATATGGTTGTCTCGTGTTCAGCTTTTAGATGTACTAATAGGCACATTAAAGGTGGAAGTATTTAGTTCCACAAGTACCTAAATATTAACATTTTATACAGTTTTATTTGTGGCCAGGGGCCCGGAGGTTTCTTGAAGCCCCGATGGTTTTATCTTATATATAAAAATGAATCGCAAAATTTGGTAAGCGCATAACTCAACAACGCCTGGACCGATTTCGCTCATTCTTTTTTTGTTTGGGTCGTAATTGTCAGGAGAAGGTTCTTACGGACGAAAAATTTGAGAAAGTTATCGGATTAGAGAAATATGACGAGGTGGTGATGAAATTACAGAGGCGCTATCTATCCAGCAAATAGTCAACTAAATTATTTTTGGTAGTCAATGGCAACCATTTAAATAAAATAAATCATTTATTTAAAATGTTTTTAAAAATGCATGCAAATAGACATACAAACAACGCAAATGTTCGCAAATGTTCGTTGAAGTCCAAGGATGGTTTTTACGGCTAGAAAAATTAGAATTATTGCTGGAAAAACCCTAAAAATAGCCCTTTTCTTTTTAAAATAGCCCTTCCTATAATATTTATAATATAATACTGATCGTATCCATGGCAACCAACAATCGTGTTTTGTGCAGAGTGTTTAGTTAGTTAGTGTTTGTTTAGTTCGTGATTAGTGAAAAAATAATTTATATTTGATATGCCTCCTATAAGACGAAGCAATTTAGGTAGAAGAACCAGAAATGCTACAAACCAAGCTAATTACCGATCTAATTCACAAACGCGTGAAGCGCGAGCAAGTTTGAATCGAGCTGCTTTTAGTTACGATGTGTCAATTGACTACAGTAACTACCAATGTGTTGTTATTGGTTCTATGAACTCGGTTTGCTCACACTGTAAGGCATTAAATCTTCTTATATATAAAAATGAATCGCAAAATTTGGTAAGCGCATAACTCAACAACGCCTGGACCGATTTCGCTCATTCTTTTTTTGTTTGGGTCGTAATTGTCAGGAGAAGGTTCTTACGGACGAAAAATTTGAGAAAGTTATCGGATTAGAGAAATATGACGAGGTGGTGATGAAATTACAGAGGCGCTATCTATCCAGCAAATAGTCAACTAAATTATTTTTGGTAGTCAATGGCAACCATTTAAATAAAATAAATCATTTATTTAAAATGTTTTTAAAAATGCATGCAAATAGACATACAAACAACGCAAATGTTCGCAAATGTTCGTTGAAGTCCAAGGATGGTTTTTACGGCTAGAAAAATTAGAATTATTGCTGGAAAAACCCTAAAAATAGCCCTTTTCTTTTTTTTAAAATAGCCCTTCCTATAATATTTATAATATAATACTGATCGTATCCATGGCAACCAACAATCGTGTTTTGTGCAGAGTGTTTAGTTAGTTAGTGTTTGTTTAGTTCGTGATTAGTGAAAAAATAATTTATATTTGATATGCCTCCTATAAGACGAAGCAATTTAGGTAGAAGAACCAGAAATGCTACAAACCAAGCTAATTACCGATCTAATTCACAAACGCGTGAAGCGCGAGCAAGTTTGAATCGAGCTGCTTTTAGTTACGATGTGTCAATTGACTACAGTAACTACCAATGTGTTGTTATTGGTTCTATGAACTCGGTTTGCTCACACTGTAAGGCATTAAAATACAAAAACGAAGCCAATGGATTGTGTTGCGCAAATGGTAAAGTGAAATTGATACCATTGGATCCACCACCAGAACCATTGTACTCATTGGTTTCAGGAATAGGAACAGATTCTATACACTTTTTGACAAATATCCAACAATATAACAATTGCTTTCAAATGACTTCATTTGGGGCAACAAATGTAGTTCGGGAAAATTTTATGCCAACTTTCAAGGTATGTATTATAGCAGTTACTCATAATTATTTTAGCGAACAAAATTTTCTGTCACCAAAGTTAAGATGTGTCACTAATCTTCAATTTCTTAATCATTACGAAATATATCACTTAGTCATCATATTATATGGTGTTTCAGTTTCAGTGACACTTTTATTATATTTTATATTTGATAGATATTAGTTAAAACTAAATATATACTTTTTAAGATCAAATATTATTTAAGTTTGATCACCGACAATCCATTAATTTATACCACACCATAATATATTTTTTTTATTTACAGATACAAGGGCAAATATATCACAGAGCAGGTTCACTGTTACCAGTGTCAGATAGCGACAACAAATTCCTGCAAATTTATTTTATGGGCAATTCACCACAAGAAATTGATCTGCGTTGTGCACATAACAATTTAGTAAAGAGGTCTATTGTAGAACAATTACAAACTTTATTTCATCAGCACAATCAATTGATTATATTGTTTAAAACTGCCCTGGATCTGATGCCATCCGATAATCACAAAATTGTAATCAGAGCTGATAAAACACCTGCAGGTCAACATACAAGACGTTTTAATGCACCAACTATTGATGAAGTTGCTATCGTTGTAGTTGGAGAAAACTTGGAATCCCGTGATATTGTTTTACGTCGTCGGAATGATCAATTACAACGTATAAAGGAAACACACCGCTCATATGATGCACTGCAATATCCCATTATATTTTGGCAAGGTGAAGATGGCTACGATTTCTCAATAAAAATGATAAATCCCATTGCAGGTAACTAAAATATTAGTTTAGCTATGGCGATAATATCTCAGTCATTATATTATGTATTTTAATTTTATATTTGAATGTTATTAAAACAAAATCTATTTACAGGTTCTGAAACCAACAAAAAAGTCAGTTCAATGAACTATTATTCATACCGCCTAATGATTCGGGAAAATGAAGATAATCACATATTGAAATGTCGGCGATTATATCACAAATATGTTGTTGACATGTATGTTAAAATTGAAACGGAAAGATTAACATTCATCAGGTTGAATCAAACAAACTCCGATCTGAAGAGTATATTCACCTTCGAGATGCGATTAATACTGATGGAAATGCACAGAATGTCGGTCGGATGACTATTCTTCCAGCAACATACATCGGAAGCCCTCGGCATATGCACGAATATGCTCAAGATGCCATGTCGTATGTTCGTCATTATGGTACAGCAGATTTGTTCATCACATTTACATGCAATCCGCAATGGATAGAAATCAATCAGGAGTTATTCTCTGGGCAATCACCCATTGATCGTCATGATATTACAGCCAGAGTCTTTAGACAAAAGTTGAAATCTTTAATGGATTTCATCGTAAAACATAATGTGTTTGGTGAGACACGCTGCTGGATGTATTCTGTGGAGTGGCAGAAACGAGGATTGCCACATGCACACATTTTGATTTGGTTGGTTGAAAATATAAGGCCAAATGAAGTTGATGCAGTGATATCAGCTGAAATCCCTAATGTACAAGTAGATCCTGGATTGCATGAGGTAGTTATCAAAAACATGATACATGGTCCCTGTGGAACTCTTAATCAAAATTCACCGTGTATGATGGATGGTAAATGTTCAAAACGATATCCACGGACATTAATATCGGAAACAATTACTGGTAATGACGGTTATCCATTGTATCGTCGCAGATCGACAGCAGACAATGGAAAATCAACAATTGTCAAATTAAATCAACAAGATATTGAAATAGATAATCGTTGGATTGTTCCATATTCACCCATTTTATCAAAGACATTCAAAGCACACATCAACGTTGAATCTTGCCATTCAGTGAAATCTATTAAATACATTTGCAAATATGTAGCCAAAGGGAGTGATATGGCTGTGATTGGAATTGGTGCAGAGAATTCCAATGATGAAGTTACCCAATACCAAATGGGCCGCTATGTCAGTAGTAATGAAGCAGTTTGGCGAATATTTTCTTTTCCTATTCATGAGAGACACCCTTCTGTTGTTCACTTAGCTGTGCATTTAGAAAATGGACAAAGAGTGTATTTTACACAGAACGCAGTACAAAAAGCTGCTCAGCCACCATCTACTACATTAACCAGTTTTTTTGAGACATGCCAAAACGATGATTTCGCACAAACATTGCTATATTCTGAAATGCCAAAATATTATACCTGGAATCAATCCTCAAGGAGATTTATACGACGGAAACAAGGAAAACCAGTTCCAGGATATACAGATGTATATTCCACCGATGCGATTGGCCGGATTTATTCAGTACATCCAAGCAATGATGAATGTTTTTACTTACGACTGCTATTAGTCAATGTACGTGGCCCAACATCATTCCAACAGTTACGAACTGTTGATGGTGAATTGTGTGTATCCTACAGAGAAGCCTGTCAACGTTTGCAATTGCTTGAAAATGACGCTCATTGGGATCAAACTCTCAATGATGCTGTAATATCATCACACGCTCATCAAATACGAACATTGTTTTCTATAATCATATCTACATGCTTCCCATCAAACCCAATTGATTTGTGGATCAAGTACAAAGATTATATGTGTGATGATATTTTGTATCAAATACAGAATAGAATGGGAAATCCAAATATACAAATCAGTGAAGAAATTTACAATGAAGCATTGATTTCAATTGAGGACATGTGCTTGATAATGTCAAACAAACTATTAATTCAATTAGGCCTGACCGCGCCCAATCGTCCAATGCATGACGCTTTTAACCAAGAGTTGCATCGAGAAAGACTGTATGATCTCAACGATTTGAAAGAATTAATTCAAACAAATCTTCCACTGTTAAATGAACAACAGAAGTATGTATTTGAAACTCTTATGAAAGTAACAAATGATGAAACTGGAGGGATTTACTTCTTAGATGCACCTGGTGGTACAGGAAAAACTTTTTTGATTTCATTAATATTAGCAACAATTCGCTCACAAAATAAAATTGCACTTGCACTCGCTTCGTCGGGAATCGCAGCAACTTTGCTTGAAGGTGGTCGAACAGCCCATTCAGCACTAAAATTGCCATTAAATATGCATAGCAATGAAACTCCAACCTGCAACGTTTCGAAGAACTCTGCAATGGCAAAGGTTTTGCAGCAATGTAAATTGATTGTTTGGGATGAATGCACGATGGCACATAAAAAATCTTTGGAGGCTTTGGACAGAACCTTAAAAGATCTACGGAGCAATAATAACCGATTTGGTGGTGCAATGATTTTATTAGCAGGAGATTTTCGTCAAACATTGCCGGTGATTCCACGATCAACGCCAGCTGATGAACTCAATGCATGTCTAAAGTCCTCCAGTTTGTGGAAACATGTCAAAGTACTTCATTTAAGCAAGAATATGCGTGTCGAGTTGCAAAATGACCAATCTGGAAACATATTCTCTAAACAACTCATTGACATTGGTAATGGCAAATTTCCTATAGACATGTTGACTGGCTGCATTAACTTTCCTCTAAGTTTTTGTCAGTTAACTCGATCAAAAGATGAACTTATTCAGAAGGTGTTTCCAGATGTTTCTCAAAATTACAGAAACCATGATTGGTTGAGCGAACGAGCTATACTGGCTGCAAAAAACATAGATGTAAATGAATTAAATTTCAAAATTCAAGAACAAATTACAGGCGAATTGATGATATATAAATCAGTTGATTCGGCTACTAATCAAGATGATGTAGTCAACTATCCACCGGAATTTTTAAACTCGCTGGATTTGCCAGGATTGCCACCTCACAATCTTCAATTAAAGGTTGGATCGGTGGTTATAATGTTGCGAAATATCAACCAACCGCGTCTTTGCAACGGTACACGGTTAGCGATAAAAAAATTACTAAACAATGTGATAGAAGCAACTATACTCAAAGGAAAGTATAAAGGAGAAGATGTTCTCATACCGCGCATCCCAATGATTCCGACTGATGTGCCATTTGAGTTTAAACGACTACAGTTTCCAGTGCGTCTTGCTTTTGCTATGACTATAAACAAGTCACAGGGGCAATCATTAAGTGTTTGTGGTATTAATCTAGAAAACCCATGTTCTCACATGGTCAATTGTATGTTGCCTGTTCCCGTGTTGGAAAACCATCAGATTTGTTTATCTATGCGCCAGGTAATCAAACAAGAAACATCGTATACCACAAAGTACTACAATGATAATAATAATAATTATGATTCACATGATTAACAATAAAGCGATTACTTACTTTTAAATCATGACAGAACCGTCACCCTGGTGATAGGGCGTTGTGAATAAAAAATAATTAAATAAAACTATAACAGTTAAAACTATAACTACTTACTTTTGTATTATATATGTTTTATTTAATTATTTTTTATTCACAACGCCCTATCACCAGGGTGACGGTTCTGTTCAGGAGAATTTTTTAAAATACGTAGGCACAAAAACTGCCACATTACAAATCTTTCGTCGTGAATTCGACGTAATATTAGCACTATCAATAAGATTAAATTAAAAATTAACACACGGCATACGAAAATGCAAAAAAAGAAAGTAACACACGGGCAACGCCGTGTCGGGTCAGCTATAATTTTATATAATTAAATATTTAATCAATGAGAAGCGGAAAAAATACCCACGAAAAAAACCCAAACTACAATCACACACCTGAAAAAAAGCCCAAGAAAATAAAAGTGCTATCAATGTAATCTATATTTTGAAATATTTTATAAACTGTGGTTGATTGTGATTATACAATGGATTTCAATCATATAATACATTTTTAATAATAAATAATAATATTTTTTAAATAATTTTATCATATAATTATTTAATAGAACATAGGAAAAAAATATTAAAAATACAAAATATTCTCGTTTGTGGTAACATAATAATAACTAATAATTATAATACGAGAGATCATAGTCATAATAATTAAATAATATAATAATAGTAAATTGTTAATTTAAAAAATAATTTTCGATAAGTAGTCTATACAATCATGATAAAATTCAACAATAACCTCTAGGCTATATCTATACATAAAAAAATTAAAAATTAACTTAACTGTATAATAATGATAATTAACTATAAAAGCTAAGTTAAAACAATACAACATTTAACTGAATAAGTTATATTATATTAATAAGTTTGATTGAACAAAAATAACTAACAAATTAAGTTATTATACCTACCTAAATATTAATATTTTATAATATATAGATTTCCACTTAATAATCCTGAATTACTTAAAAAATGGTTGATTGAAGTTAAAAGGAAGAATTTTATACCTACAATGTATAGCAATATATGTAGTGAACAACTATTTATAAACAAAAATGTCCATTGTAAATCTCAAAATCCCTGCTTGATCACTTTCCATATCGTTATATCTTATATTATAATCATGGTAATACAATAAGGTAATGAATAATTACTACTACATTTAATTTGTTAAAGAAATAAGAAAATAAATTAAGAATTATGAACGAAAATAATCATAACTACACGTATATCGTATGTAAAAATGAAATGTTTTGCCCTTCGATGGTGGGGGAAGCGGGATTCGAGACGGCTCGTTTTTTGTATCATTGCGGGAATGGCGAGTGCGCGCTCCAGTATAATATCTTATCTATCTCAGTGACTCGAGGCCACGATTTAAGATATACAGGTTGCACAACGACCTATGTTTAATAGCGTCCCGCAGTGACTTTAAAAATGACACTGTAAAACAGCTGTCAAGAATAGAGCATTAGCGCTCCCGGTGTTGAAATAAGCAAAACGACCACGATTAAAGATCATATATTATTAATTCTTATCTATTACGAAATTTAAAATTTTGCCTCGCTTTTTTTGTCTTTGATTCAGCTTCTGATTTAATATTTTCTGCTTTATTCATAATATGTCATTCTTTTGTACTTAATTTTTAAAGGTACAATAAAATGTCTTGTTGTGTTCCATATTGTACAAATAAAGGGGAAAGTACTTTTGGTGTACCCAAAGATGTAGACCAGTTAAATTTATGGAAAGTAAGTTTAGGTACAGATTTAAAACCATCCTCAAGAGTTTGCTCAAATCATTTTAATCATACAGATGTTATAAAAACTTGGGAATCAGGACAAGGTACCAACAAGTATACAGTAAGTAAATGTATTTGTTACAAATAGTAATTAGGTTTTATAATTAGATATTGTGTATATATACAATATACATAATATATTATGTATTCATTATTTAATAGTTTAATATTATAATATAGTTAACTATGAATTATAAAATGTATAATAACATTTTCAGATATGTTTAAAAAGAGCAAGACTCCGTGAAGGAGCAATTCCTGTGAATAATTCATTTGTATATGTAGCAACACAGGAATGGGATAACACTCCTTTGACCAAAAAGAGAAAGGTATAATATTTTTAAATATTAAAAAAATATATATATAAAGTAAAAACATACTTAAGTGTAAAATTAAATATATTTAGGTACAAGACAATTTAAAATTGAGCAGTATACAGCAAGACCATTGTTATAGTGTACATCAAGGTACAATTAATACATCCAATATGTCAACTGTTTTGTATACAAGTGATACTCCAAATGAAAATTCGACAATATCTCCAACTTCTGAGTATAGTATAATACAATCCAAGGTAAAATTTATGATCTATATAAATTTGTTAGCTTCTATTTTGACTCAAATTGTTAAATAATATTATCATAAATATTGATACAGCCAGTTACTACTACATTATTTAAATCTGTTCTGGAAAAACTAAGTTTACTTACTGTTCCACCAAAATGGTTCACAGATGTAAGTTATCATCCTAAGTATGAAAAAGTAGTTGCATTCCAAAAATTAGGTTTATTTAAGGATGATTTTTCAAGATTTATTGAAAAGCAAGTAGTTTTAACAAAAGGTCAGTTTAACAAAAAAAAATAGTAACAATTTCAAATTGATTTATTACTAATAATTCAATAGATTTCAATGTCTTTATACATGTGAATGGAAAAGAAATGTCCACTAAAGATATTGATTTACCGCCTAATCATAAGCCAGAGAGCATTGAAGATCTTGAAAACATTATTAAACTACTTGAATCTACTAAAGTATGTATAGGATCAGTGTCTTCAGATAAATTTGTAAATATAAAATCGACATTTGGTTCACAATTTGTGGAATCATTTGGTCAGTGGAGACATTCAAAATGTTCCATGATACTCAGTCCAAATAGTAAAAGGTAATTAGTCTAATAAGTATGTATATTTTAGTATCGAACCAATATTGGTATTATTTAATTTTAGTGACACATGTTTGTGGTGTAAACGCCTTTGGTATTGTGTTAAAAATAAAATCTATCGATCAACAACAAAAATATGTTTTTCGCCCAATAAAAAGAAAATTTTAGAAAAACTTAAAACTAGAAATGCTGTAATAAGAAAAAAAAATTCAAGATTTGTTAAAAAGAATGTTCAATTACTTAACAAATTAAATGAACTTCAAACTAAAATGAAAGAAATTTCACATTCCAATCTCCAAAACATAATAGAGAATTCCAATATTCCAAAATCACAAACAGATTTAATTTATGAAATATTAAACGCTTCAAAAATGAAAAATCCAAAAAATAGAAGATACAGTGAGAATTGGATGATATTATGTTTATTGTTTCAAATCAGGTTTTACATTTTTATTATTTAAATATTATTGGTATTAATAAATAATAATTTTTATTTCTTTCATATTATGTTATAGATCTCCTAGCGGTTATAAATTTTTAAGAAATCAAAAAATCTTACCTTTACCCTGCGCTAACACAATTCGAAGACATTTATTAGCTGTCAAAATTGATTGTGGTTTTGATCCTAATTTATTTAAATTAATCAAAAAGAAATTTTCCGGAAAAAAAGATCAACAAAAAAAAGGAATTATTCTGATTGATGAAATGTTTTTAAGGGAGAGCTTGAGCGTTAATAGTCGTACACTCTCATATATTGGGTTGGAAAATTTTGGCAATGAAGTAGAAAACAAAATAAGCAGTAATAAAAAAGCCAACCATGGTCTAGTATTCATGTGGCAAAGTTTGGCAGATAAGTTTGTACAACCAATTGCGGTTTTTGCGTCAAATGGTCCAGTCAAAGGTAAAATGATTATAAATAATAAGCATAGTTTTCAATATAACTAAATGCATATTAATTATTAACTGTAGGTGTTGATCTTGCTAAATTGATAATTAAAGCAATTTTGTTAATGGAGGATGCTGGTGGACATGTAGTGGGTATAACTAGTGATGGAGCATCGACTAACCGAACAATGTGGAGTACATTAGGGGTAAACATATATATTTTTTTTATTTTATAAAAACTGACAATTGTAATCATATTAAAAATATAGGTATCAGCAAAAATGGACAGTTTCAAAAACTTTTTTAACAATCCTTTTAATTCTTCCCGGAAGGTTTATGTCTTTTCAGATGCGCCTCACTTATTAAAAACTATTAGAAATCGGTTATTCCAAAATAAAGAATTAATGGTACATAATATGAATTTAATAATCAAACAGTAACTAGATGAGAATTCAATAATAAAATGTTATTTTATATTATGCATTTAAAAACTTTAGATAAGTCCATCACAACCTCTTATAAAATGGGAATATTATTCAAATGTATTTAACATTGAAAGCAATAGTTTAATTAAAGTTTGCCCTAAGTTAACTAAACAACATTTTGAGTTGAATAATCTTTCGAAAATGAAAGTAAAATATGCAGCTCAGGTTAGTACTTATTATAATTTATATTGTTTAATAGTACCTATGCATTAAATTTGCATTTATTATTCTAATAAAAATATATTTAGATCTTTAGTAAGTCAATGGCTATAGGTATTGAATTCTACAAGAAAAAAGGTTTTGAAGGCTTTAATGGTTGTGAAGAAACAGTAAAATTCACTAATTTTATTAATAATATGTTTGATGCCTTAAATAGAAAGTATCCCAAAGAAGGCATAAAAAAAAATAGCACTGATTTACAGGTTTTATATGTGTTTGTGGTACATGTTTGTGGTATATGTTTGTGGTACATGTTTGTGGTATATGTTTGTGGTACATGTTTGTGGTATATGTTTGTGGTGCATGTTTATGTTATAGGTTTTTATTACACGCACAATTGCCCCCTACCCCCCTGGATATGCCATTGTGTTTTTATGTAATAAATATTTAATTAGTTTCTATGATATAAATGTTTGTATTCTATTAAATTAAATTTAGTTTTATCTATATAACATTTTTGTGATACATATTTGGTTTTAGATTTTAATACAGGCAGTTGAATGGTTAGATACTTGGGAAACTAATTTAAAATTAGGATTGATTAAAGAAAATCATTTTTTAACTCAGGCAACATGTGATGGATTAAGAATGACATTAAATTCAACGATAGATTTAGTCAACTATCTTTTGAATGACTGTGGCTTTTCATATGTCTTAACAGCTAAATTATGTCAAGACAGTTTAGAAGTATATTTAATTTTCTATTAATTATTAATTGACATTATTTTTTTATTTCAAACATAACATATTTTTTTTTTTTAGAAATTTTTTGGTATCCTGAGGCAAGTATCTGGTCCTAATGACCATCCTACTGTACCTACTTTTTTACAGTTATATCGAATGTTATCAGTTTATTCAATTGTCAAACCTCCAAAAACTGGCAACTGTACTGTACTACAAGGTGTTTATACTACAAGTTTTTAAATATTCTAATATTAATAATATTTTTTTGTTTTTAATTTTACTGTCATTTTTCAGATACTATTCCAGTTATTTCTTTAACAGATTTGAAAGATATCATAATGGATCCAGAAAATACCCCAGAAAGAAAGTTAAAAATTAGAAATTTAAAAAATAAAATCGATAAAATAGTTGAAGAAGATTGCTGGGATTTGGATGATATATTTTTGGAACATGATTATGCAGACTCCACTGTATTTGACTGTGTAGTTTATTTTTTAGCTGGGTATTTATGTATTTGTATTATTATTGATATTAATGTGATATTATAAAAAATCTTCATCAATGAAATAGGTACATAGCAAAGCGATTAGTATCAAGAACAAAATGTCAAACGTGTATTGAAGGTATAAAAAATATGAATTCTGCAGTAGGTCCTGAAGCTGATTTGGTTCAAATGAAAAGTCGAGGATTTCTTACACATCCAGACCGAAATTTTATAAAATTTTAAAAAAATTAGAAATATGTTTTTCAAAACATGTAAATTCTAATGATGTTTTTGAAGATACATACAATGACTTTTTTTTAAATAATTCAGGTATCCATTTTCCATGTAAGACACAAGACTGACATACTCACCAACATATTTTCATACTATATAATAATGAGAATGAGACAATATACATTCATCTCAAACCAAAAAAACAAAAAAATTAATAAAACAAAAAAAAAACTATCAAAATTAGTTAGTACATAAATTTGTCTTGTATTATAAACTTAACAATTATCATAAATATTAGTGTATTGTATTTAATGCAAATAAATAATTATACATGGATTATAATTATACTTATTATACTATTTTTTCTATATTTCTATTATACTTGAATACTTGATTTTATGTAAAATTGTAAAAGAATAAGAAAAAGACGTAATTTAAAATAAAACTAATTTCCTTAAATAATAATAACAATTTTCCCTACATGTGGCGACACTGAAATTCAATTTCCTCCACATGGAGCGTTGAGAGTTAATTTTTTTGAAGTATCAGTTCTTGAGTCACAATATTCGTCTTCGTTGTGCAACCTGTATATCTTAAATCGTGCTCGAGGCTTTTATATTATTCTGATTATAGATAGTAATATGATAGTATCTTTGGCCACTCCAATAACAGCTGTTGCACGGTATTACTTCGCATTGTATTGGTTACACTGTTTTCCATTAACAGTGAATAATAATAATATGGGTCTTTAGTCTTTACTCTTTACTCTTCATAGATAAACAACGATCATCACAGTATCGTAGTTATTTTTCAAGTCCATTCCGTTTTATAAAGGTAATTTTTTCTCAATTCCTTTCTTCAAACTTACCGAATCTAGATTCTCATTCGGGTCATCAGAAACTGTGGAATGACGAAAACAACAAATATGAAGGATATTCTGCCAGCGTTTCCGGAAGAAAATATCGGTGAGTGAATGTCCCGAATAAAAGGGCGTGTACCACCGAATAAATCACCACTAAGATCCGTTTAAACAATTTATTGGGACTTGTGTATTTTCACAGATATGTTTGCTGCTACTAGCGTTTTGCAGCAACAAGCGGCCGAAATAAGAAACCTGAACCCCAATTGGTCTTCTTATTTGCAGTAAAGTTATTTTACTTGAGAACACTAATCATAATATCAATTTGAGTGCATATCTAATAGTATAAAAACAAACTCTGTTATAGGTCCCAAATGATATCGCAAGAAGTGTTCGATTTTATTAGTGCCTATGACGTGACTGATGCTAAAGGTCAATTTTTAATTAACCACCGTCCACAGTCTGCAAAAGCCTTCTTCAGTCTTTTGGAACATATATCCAAGGAATCGACAATTCAATATGTACTTGTACTTATCGATGATCTGTTGACCGTGAGTTGTTTCTTTCCTCTTAGTTATTCTGACTGTAGTCACCGTAGTGATCAAAGGAAATTAATCCTGTTCAATATTATAATTAAATTAAATTGTTTTTCAAAAATCTTCCCACAGGAAGATCGTTCACGTGTGGAAATATTTCATGAATATGCTCTCAAGAAAAACGAACCAGTGTGTGGCAATTTTTTGAACTTGTTGAATGCTGCAGATGGGTTTATCAATAACATGTCTGCTCGGATTATAGCAAAATTTGCCTGTTACTCAACTGATCTTATCAATCAAACTGATCTTCAGTTCTACTTGAATTGGATTAAAGAACAACTGCTATCTGCTGTAAGGCAATATTTTAAAACCAATATGAAACAATAATTTAATAATTATAATCTAGTTTATGTTTGTGTCCTATTAATTAGATTAGGATGTTGTTTGAGATATTTGTGAATTAATTTGTATTTCTTCAGTCATGATACTGAAAAAATGTAGTTCTAAAACAATTCATAGAAATTGAAAAATTGTAACATCAATTTAGCTTTTATGTATTTATGTTATAATACTTTAATAGACGTTAACAAAGTCGAATAGTTTCTTGTAACGTTGACCAAAATATAATGCATTTAATAATAATGTTTATGACATCGTTTGATGTCATCTTCAGTGAATGTGTTAATATAGTAAATTAATTCCTTAATATTGTTTAATGATTTTAGAACAATGAATACATGCAATCTGTTGCTCGCTGCTTGCAAATGTTGCTTCGTCGTGATGAATACAGAACTGCATTTATTTCAGTTGATGGTATATCTACTCTTTTGAGTATATTATCAGGGCGTGTTAACTTCCAAATTCAGTACCAACTGATATTCTGCGTGTGGGTTATAACATTTAATCCACGCTTTGCTGAACGAATGAACAAGTCAGATTCTAATAACAAAATAAATTACTATTACAAGTATTGACTAATCAATAATCTATGTTTATTGTTTGTACAGATTTAATGTTATCCCCATTTTGGCAGATATTCTAAGTGATTCTGTAAAAGAAAAGGTTACGCGAATTATTCTTGCTGTATTCAGGGTAAATTATAATTCATCAAATATTAGTCCAGTGAGAGGACATGCCATGACCCAACAAAATCGGTTTTTTTTTGTATAATCTCTTGTAAGACCCTACTATGGAGTTAATCTCGATGGCAGGGTGCTAATTAGAAATATGAAAAATTAGCATGTTTTTTTGTTAGACAGAGGTTAATCAAACCTTTTTTGAATGGTTTATCACATTTTAGAATTTAATCGAGAAACCAGAAGATAATACTACTTCCAAAGATCATTGTATTGCAATGGTCCAGAGTAAAGTTTTGAAACAACTAAGTATTTTTGAACAAAGAAAATTTGATGATGAAGATATTGTTGAAGATATACAGTTTCTAAATGAACGTCTACAAGCGTCTGTGCAAGATCTTAGGTATAGTCAGAAAAATCTTAATTTTATAAAATATAATGCAATTCGTCAATTTTATTTTATAATTATTATTTTACAGTTCCTTTGATGAGTATGCAACTGAAGTAAGATCTGGCCGATTGGAATGGAGCCCTGTGCATAGATCAGCACAATTCTGGCGAGAAAATGCATCCCGTTTAAATGAAAAAAATTATGAACTTTTGCGTATTTTAGTGCACTTGTTGGAAACAAGCAGAGACCCACTCTTTTTGAGCGTTGCTAGTTTTGATGTTGGTGAATATGTAAGACATTATCCACGGGGAAAACAGTGAGTATTACATATCATATATTTAACTTACATTATAAAAAATTGATATTTTTTGTTACCCTGTATTATTTTATATTTTATAGTATAATTGAACAGCTTGGTGGAAAACAACTTGTTATGCAATTGTTATCACATGAGGATGCAAATGTGCGTTATGAAGCACTTTTAGCTGTACAAAAACTCATGGTGCATAATTGGTAAGTTTTTAAATGATAAACTGTTAATTAATATATATATATTTTTTTAATAATTAATTAATTATTTTCTTTTAATTAATTACTTGATGACACCTTTTAAATACATCTAATTCTAAGTATCTATGATCATATTTAATAATCTATGTAAACTAAATACTTTGATTCTTGAAAAAAAATATTTATAATTTTGAAATTGATTATTATACCTGGGTTAATAATTTTCAACTACAGTTGTGGCCAAAAAAATATGTAATTGGTGATTCCGCCTACCACGAAACCATGATGCATATTTTTCAGTGTTAGATGTTACATTGAATATTCTTCATGTTGTATAAACTCATTTAATAATTACCTTGATATATATAATATTTTTTCAAATTATTCTGATTATTCAACCCGTTGTATTGTAGATGCCAAATAGTTTTATTATTTGTCTAACTTTTCTATGTCAGTAATAATAATAGAGTATTTTAATACCAGCTACAAACAATTTAAATTGGGATAAAAATATTGAAATAATAAAAAAGAATAGATCAATTATTCTAGATCTATTTATTATGTATTGTTATAAAATTAATTATATAATTATATTATATATTATATTATAATTATATAAATAAATACAATATCCAACTTTGAGTGTGTATGTTTTAAATGCAAGTTAGGTTAATTTATAAATTTTATAATATATTTATTAACTATTATTCTAGTACAGGGTTTTCTAACTGGTGTGCTGTGAGGCCTCTATAGGTGTGCCGCAAAATTTCATGATTGTTAATAAACATTTACGTAAAATTTTGGTAATTGCTTAAAATAAAATAATATTTTTTTTCTATCCTAAATAAATACACCATTTTAAATTGTTTGCTAGTAATATACTGATATACAACTACTTTGGTATTAATAATTAATATGATAAAAGCCTACTATAAAAAAAATATGTATTTATAATATACTAGTCAATGATAAGTGTGCCACGGTTATATATGGGTTGGGAATTTGGGTTTAGCGTGCCGTTAGGTTAAACCTAACCGCAAAGGAAAAAGGTTGGGAAACTCTGTTCTAGTATATAGTATTTCTTATGTACTGAATTATTATTAAAATTTATATTATTTGTTTTTTTTTTTTTTTTGACACAATTTTTACTCATATTTTCCGAAGTAAAAAGATTTATTTTTTATTGAATGTTAGTTGAAAAAATAAAATTTATTAAAATGTAGGTATGTGATTTATTATTGATTAATGATTAGTATTGTTTTATTTATTTTAGGGAGTATCTTGGCCGTCAGTTAGAGAAAGAACAGGGTACCAGTACAGATAGAACCACTGCTCTTACTGGAAAAGCTTAAAAGTAATTTATGCATAAAAAATAAACTAAAAAAAAAATTCAAATTTATAATGTACAGATGTTAAAGTTTTTATTTTGTAGATTCCTCATTAACACAACATTAGGTTGAAAAGATTAATATATAATAACTTCTTATTGAAGTTAATATACATTTCTTCTAATTTTATCATCTATGTATTATCATTGTTTCAATGCGGTATTTCGTGATTTATTGTTTTTTTTTTCATATTTTAATTATACCATTAAATTATTGTAGTTGTTAATCATAGATATATACCTAAGAAATGTTATGAATTTGATCATTCCAATATAATTCAAAAAGTGAATTTATCAAACAATATTTTTATTCATTCCCTTATAGTTTTTCATTTTGTCATCAATATACTGTATGTGTATTGTGTATGCAGTATCTTTTTATTTAATATAATTAATGTAAATTATAGATAAATATATAGATCATCAATATAATATAAATATTAACATTACAATAATTGTGATAATACTGATGTAAATGTATTTTGAAGTGTTATAGTACATAATAATAATAATTATATGTATAATCACCAGTTTAAACTATGATAGTTATTGGTTGTTAAGGTCATTCAAATTATTTTTAATAATTACTGCTAAACTATAATATTACAATATATTTGCAATGTTATAGTAATTAAAAATATCATAAATAGTTAATGGTTGTATAATAATTTTACAGTATGTAACTGGTATCATCTGTATATCATTATTAGTTATTGGACATTCTTTAGAGGAATCTGTGCTTTGAAATAAAATCCTCTATACCTATACTATTTTATTAATAAAATTACTTTTTTACTTTTTTTTTATGTTTTTTACATGCATTCATGAATAATTAAAAATTTAAAATACAGCCTTGCTCCATGGTTGATAAACCCATAAAAATGCAATAATAAATTTCTAAAACATAAGAATATATAATATTATGATTTTAAACTATTTTCATATGTTACATGTATGTGTATCTGTATGTATTATAGTGATATATTATTAATTACTCATTAACATTTTTTTTTAACACTGTTGGTGATTACACTTATCGGATATTATTTATATTATTTAATCCGAATAATAACAGTTGTGACACCTTGTTTTTTATATTGGAAGAACAAATAGGAAGATAACAATAATTATAAAATTGGGTGATCCGTTCAAAAATAATTTTTCATTGCATTAAAGCATTAAAAATAAAATAACAACAATATGGACTAATTAAGTTGACTTAATAAAAAAAATGTTAATGAAATTTCTCTTTGATATATTTATTTTATAAAAATAAAACCACGTATACAAAATTAAGTACAGTGTATCAAAAAATCACGATAATTCGTAGGTAATACCTACACTATAATAGTATTAGGGTGTACTATTGTTGGTACATAGTATTATTACATTTTTTTTTATAGCTTATGAAAAATGACCAAATTAATATTTTTAAGGTAGGGCAAGGTTTTTTCTGATTAGCGCCGCGCCGCTGCGGTTTTTGACTAATAATATAGGTAACAATAACAGTCTAGATAAATTTTTAATAGATATAATATGTGTAATATGACTAAGAAAATTTACAACAAATTATACTGTTTATTAAAATATATATTATATATATGCACGTATAGAATTGATTATAATTTTATGATTGTATATAGCTTTTAATGTAAATAGATTGCAAACACCATGGGATGGTTGGAAGAGTTTAAAATAATTACTTCGTTCGGTTAATTGTAACTAAATTGGTCGATATTATTATGATCGTTGTGTGTGTACGAGATAATCAAATTGTACTCGGATTTATGCTCTTGTAATTGTCGCTATCGATCAATGCTCTACGTGTCATCAGTCATTATAGGTCCGTCGGTGCAAACATAACAATCGTAGTTTGTATACTGTACGAATCAGTCGTGCTGTATTTACGACGATCTTCAATCAATAACAGGTAGGTGTGCGTGCGTATGATAGGTATTTAGTTTTCAAGATCGTTCTACACGTTAGTAAAAAAAAAAAAAAATGTGCAACGACGACTCCGCGACCAAAAATAACTGCAGAGATCCGAATTTCGGGACCAAACTTGTACACGCAGGACACAACCCCGCAGAGTGGACTTACAAAGATGTAGTGCCACCGATTGCGATGAGCACGATATTTAATTCGCCGTCGCCGGGAGTAATCGAAGTAAAATATTTTTATGTTATGTTACTTTAAAAGTCTAAATGATAATTAATTTAGGCGTCTATATAAAGTCTAATAATATATAAATCTAACAACATATAGTATACCTATAGAGGTACATTTTACTTATCGTGCATATATACTAAATAGGTATAACATATTAAAAAGGTATATTATGGCTTGTACTTGACGCATATGAATTTCGATGATTTTATAAAATTAAAATAATAACGAATTGGGTACGGTTTTATTGGTAACAATTCGTAAAATATATATTATCAAATAAAATTAAGATCAAGATGTTTTTAACTAAAAAAATAATTGCCTATTAATTTAAATGTTAAGTTTTATTTTTAAGATTTATCATCAGTACTGTGAGTATATTCGGGATTCTCAAATAAATTATGTTTATATATTTTATATACTATTAGATACCATAGTATAGTATATCTAGTTATAGTATATAATTTATATTATATATAACTATACATTATCAGTGATATACTTCACGATTTACACTAAAATTTTATGAAATTAAAGTATTATTTATCATAAATTAATTACAGACATGAATTAAGTATTTTTCCTTTAAATAAATAATATAATTATTTATAAATCGTTTTTAATTTGATAGTTAATTATTCTGAAAATTTTATTTACTAGTTTATTTGGTGTCTTATTGCAATTTAAACGATTTTTTACTTTTGGAAAAACGTAGGTGACAAATAAATAAAAAAGTCTAAAATATAAATTTATAAATGATAATGCGTTCTATTCTGAGAAAACTACAAAGCAAAATAGTTTTATGAAATATTTCAACGATGATAGTAATATGCATAATTTGTTGAGAGCTTGGGAATTATTCGAGTAGACTGTATACTAATCCCTTGTTAATCCACTATTCATGCCTACCAGCTTCATGTACATTGTCCATATTCGGATAATTTTAAATAAATAACTTAATTTATTTGTATTGGATTTAGATATGTATGATTTTTTGAAACACATTTTATAGTTTGATTTTATTCGGCATTTTACTATTTTAGTATAATATATTATATAACACTGTTAATTAATTTTATTATTAATGTATAATAATATAATGTATAGATAATTAAAAAATGACTATAATTCGTTTGTTATATTTTAATTTGAAGTTATTATAGTTCTTAATTATTATAAAAATTTATATTTTATCAAAATGATTTTAATTTTAATTTATTTCATACTTGATATCTAACTATAAAAAAAAATAAAAAAAATTATGATTTCCTATTTTGATATTATAGAGCAAAATGTTAAATAGACTAAAATAGTCAAGATTTGTTTTAGGAAAATAATCATTAGAAGTATACCTACGTTATCTTATTTTTGTACAAAAATAGCAATGAATTTACTTGTATCTAAATACACTA
The DNA here is from genome assembly GCF_020184175.1 of Aphis gossypii. Classification (NCBI taxonomy): domain Eukaryota; kingdom Metazoa; phylum Arthropoda; class Insecta; order Hemiptera; family Aphididae; genus Aphis; species Aphis gossypii. Next base: position 48,031 of record NW_026083231.1, read on the forward strand.
ATTTTGTAATCGAGAACTACACTTTCACTACCCTCTTTACATTGCAGTTCAGCAAAGAATGTTGTAACAGTGGTTATGACAATAAAAATAAATGATCGCATATTTATTTACAAATTTGATAGGTAATAAATATGATTACCTAATACCTATACACTTTTTTTTAAACTCATAATAGTGTGCAGTCACAAAAATACAAAGTACGCTTATATTTTCAATATTATCCATTATTCATGTTTTTAAGCTATATGATTTTAAAGCATATGTTTCTTTTTTTTATATATATATGTGATAGAAATCTAATTTTTATACATAAATTCGTTTCACTTCATTCTGATTCCAAATAAATCGATTTATTTTTGCTTTTTTCGTCTTTTTTAATGCATAAATGGTATTTTTGATTTTTTCAGTTATTTCAGTTGTAGAATTTTTATATTAAGTTTATTATGCTACTATTTATAATAATAATAGGTAATAATAAAATTAATTAATAAGAAACGTAAAATCTTAGAATGCGGACTAAATGTTTATTATTGTTTTCGTTATCGGCATGTTTATTAAATATATTAAACAAATAGATTGTCGATCTGCATATAGCTTGCAGTACTTATACGGTCAGTATGCCTTTAACATTGATATCGACCACTTCGAAATTTAAGATTTAGTGTTTTAATTTAAAACCTTTTGTATGATGTATGAATAATCGATCATTCAGTGGATGTAGAGAGTTCGTTTTCTATGTTAATTGTTAAATATTCTGTCGGACAATTGAGTCGATTTCACTAGGTAGTAGGTACTGCAAATCAAACAAGGTAGTTAATTCTTTTTTTAATTTAAATTAATTTTTTAAAAATTTTAAATTAATTAATATAACTAGTTCGTGTTAATTTTTGGTCATGATTTTTTTTTTTTTTTTTTAAATAAATATACCTACTTCTTTTTTGCTTTTTTAAGACAATCGTGTTCTTTATTAGTTGCTTATTATACTTTAAATTTTGAGCCCTATTAATATGTAATAATATTTAAAACATAAAATACCGTGTTTTAACTGGGAACCTCGTAATTTGGTACGGAAAAGGGTCCGAATTCCAAATAGGTCTATCCGCCCCTGCGTATAGTGTATCCGGATGACATTGGCAGTTTTAAACCGAAATTTAATTTATGAATACGCAATATTCTTCCAAATCATTCATAATATTATACTTAATAATAAAATTATTGATAACAATATACCTAATATCGATTTCTTATAGGGCTACGAGTACACGAGATGTGGTAATCCCATACGTTCGGTCTTGGAAAAATGTCTGATAGCACTAGACCACGCCAAGTACGCGTTGGCCTACAGCTCCGGTATGGCTGCCATCTCGTCCATGGTGAATTTGTTAGCTCCCGGTGACCATCTATTGTGCAGCTCCAATGTGTACGGTGGCACGCATCGGCTGCTGAACAAAGTGGCCAAGCAGGCGGGTATCTTGTTTGACTTTGTCGACTTTTCCGACACGGCGAATATCATCTCAAATATAAAACCCAATACAAAGGTAAGAGCGCGTCATACTAGTGCTTATAATAGAATTAGAGCCGATAATTTAATGCATAAAAAAATCTTTTAAAATGCAATATAAATCCCCAAAAAATGCACTAAGAAACCTTATTAACAGGGCCCGATCAAGGAGTTGGTCGCCTGTAAGCTAGGGTTGATTTGGCGCACCTGCGTTCTACATTCGTAAAAAAAATTATTTTGTGGCACCCCCAATTTAACCATTGCTCGATTGGCGCCCTAAGCTGTAGCTTACTCAGCCTGTTGGTTAATCAGGCCTGCTTGTTAATGAATTAAAATTTCAATAATTTCAATACAAGATGCGCTGTAAGTCATATAAAAGTACCTTCTTACCTACGCAAGAGTTATAAATAAAAAAATCTAAACAATTCTCAAGTGTAAAATCTTTTAAATTTAATATATTATTTAAAATTAATTATGCCGTGCGTACAGATCGTACAAATGTAAAACATATAGGTAATGAGTAGATATTATTAAAAATAACAAGCAACATTTTGTTATACATATATAATACATATAATCATATATTCATATTTCTGGATTTATTAAATTTTTAAAATTTTAATGTTCCTTAATATTTTGTCGAATCTGTTTAACTTAGATATCGTTGTATTATTTAATTCTTGTTATTAAATTATTATTTATACTATTTATTTAATATTATAATATAATAAATTATATGCTCTTATTAATTACCATTTTATAGGTGTACTTGAGCCTTGTTTATCACAAAGAAAAAATAATACCTAATTTAAAACGTTAAAATTTAACGTCTAAAATAATAATATTATGTAAAGTAACGATATAATGATTTTATATTCAATCAGATTTGTATATATTAGGTACCTATTTTGAATTCAGAATAAAATTCCTCGCGAAGGATAAAATTATTCAATTCACTTATTCGTGGCCCTAATTATAATATGGTAATTTTAGTAATTAATATAACATATTATAAATTCCTCTATAGGGACACGTTCTATACAGCTAATAGATTTTTTTAATTATGGTCAGTTTCTTATCACTGGAGCTTTATCACAATAACTATGACAATGACGGATTGACGTGCTGAATACATTATAATATGCGTGTATGTAGTATATTTGGTGTTGGTAAATATATCTAAATCAATTATTTCAAAACAATTATTATTATTATTATTATACAACGTATCTGTATTATATTATATTTATCTGCTACAGCTACAGCTAACTCCTTACATTTCAGTATAATCCCATAAGCAAAAAAGAAATCATTTATATAAATTATATAATTATACATTAACTATTGTTCTAGACAATTATTACGTATATTTTAAGTATTATAGACTCATCGAATTATATATTTAAATTTTAAAGTATAATTTAAAATACCTTTGCGTTGTATAATTATTATAATCAAATCATTTTGAATGAAATTGTTTGTTTGGATCTATACATTTTCAACAAAAATGTTCATACAGTTTTTACTTCATACAATCATACTTCATATGCAATTTTATAAAACCATAAGTGTCAAAAACTCTGCAGTACCTAGGTACCTGCATTAAAGTTCACGCGACAATATGATGTACTGTCAAATTATGTATTCTTGCTTGTTTTAATTTTTTTCGTACACTTAGATATATTGTTATATTTTAATTTAGCTCGTTTGGTTCGAAAGTCTATCAAATCCTTTAATGAGCGTACTGGACGTACAAAAAGTGTCTGAAGTCGTTCACAAGATTCGAGCAGATATTATAGTGGCTGTTGACAATTCATTTGTGACCCCCTATTTTCAGGTATTTATATTTTATATTGGATTTTAACTTATAATATAACTAATATGAGTACTTGTAATTAGTTTTGTGTACCGCTTAAATAATCTACTTTAGATCGTTTACATAACGAAACCATTTAGTTAAGTTAAAAGATCTTTGACAGCTGATTAATCGATAAGATTAGCCAAAAAATAAAAGCGTACCTTTAGTGACATTGGGATGGCAAAGCTTATACCTAACGTAGTAACGTGTATATATATATAATCTATATTTATTTCTTGTACTATCGTATAATATTTGTACGATATTTATCGTCATCATCTCAAGAACATAGATATTTTAGGGGAAATTTTAGGGAAAAGAGTACCTAAAAACATAATGTAATCGATTTAAAATATGATCTTCTGACGAATTCGCAGTCTAACGATTATATTTTGAGAAAATCTCTAATTAAACCCATTAATTTTAATTCACGGAAAGGATAATGTTCTACAATTTTAAACAATCGATGAATATTATTGAATATATTTTTATCACTTATATATTATAGTAGATACTTTTTATTTTATTTATTTCGTTGAATTTTTATATTTTAAAATAAAATAAAAATTGTTTTTTGTTCTGTTTTAATATACCATATACAGAGACCATTGGATCTAGGCGTTGATGTAATAATGTATTCGTTGAGTAAATATATGAACGGACATTCAGACGTAATAATGGGAGCACTGGTTACTAACAACAAGAACTTGTATGATAAATTATACGTTTTTCAATACAGTAAGTGATGTTATATAAATGTTGTTTATGTTTTATGTATCTAACATAATATAATAATATAATATTGTATATATTTGTGTAAGAAAAACATTTTCAAATTTAAATTGTAAAACATTATAAAATTTAAAAAAAAAGAGTGGTCAAGTGGGTAACACTTTGCTGTATAGTATAGTCAGTATAGGTATCAAATGTACATCGAGTAGGTTACTATAATGAGTGTGTTAAATTTGAATGTAATGATATGTGTTATTGTATACGAAAAACGATTCTGAACGGAGATGTGTCAGCCTAATATATTTTTTTCGTTGCTGGGTGGTGAAAAAGGTAGTGTATGTTTTAATGATCTAAATACCCCAAAATTAAATCATATTGTACAAAAAATGCCAATTTAAACAACTAGTGTATATTTCAAGTTTCTACGATTAGTAATTTTTAACTATAACAAATTATATAAAATTATTTGATAGTAAATCGTTATTTTACATATGAATTTTTTTTAATTAGCCAACGTTCAACTCCTTTTATTATTTTCTCTAAAGCTATTTGAATGAAAAATAATAGAAGACTTTGTATTGAATTTTTTAACCTCAGATATAATTACTAAAACTTTTATGAATCTTCAACTATAAAATTATTTTCAAATTTTCGAGATTATAATTTTTTAGATTTTCTTTCCACGTTCCTACACGTAGTGTTCGAATTAAAAAACATTTTATATCAACGTAGAAATAACCAACTATGCAAGCAAATATTGATATTTTCATCTCACCAAACTTTCACTCATTTAAAACTTACTATAATTCTATAATTAATAACAATAATTCATTAATTCATTATTATATAATAATACCTATTATACTTTTATATTTTATCTAATAATTGTAACATTAGTTTTAAGAAACGATTGTCTATATATATATTAATTATGTATTTGGGTCTGGCCCATTTAAAAATTTAAATAAATAAATAAATGTATAAGATACATTTAATTTTGAGTTTTTAGGGCATTGTACTCTTAGTCTTGATTAATGATCATAACTATATATATTCACAAAAAAAAAATCGATTTGTTTTTCGCCGTATAGCGTGTGGAAACGTACCGTCGTCGTTTGACTGTTACATGGTCAATCGCGGGCTGAAAACGTTGCACGTGCGCATGGAGCAGCACATGAAGAACGCTACGGCGGTGGCGGAGTACTTGGAATCGCATCCGAAAGTGCTCAGAGTTAACTACATGGGCTTACCCAATCATCCGCAACACGAAATTATCAAAAAACAGTTTACCGGACACAACGGCATAGTGTCGTTCTACATCAACGGAGGAATCAAAGTTAGCACAAAGCTGTTGGAATCACTGAAGTTGTTCTCCATCACATGCAGCTTGGGCTGTTACGAAAGTTTAGCTGCTCTACCGTGAGTACCCTAACCTATGCCACGGATAGTTTACTGTGTTTACCTACACATTACGGGTATGGTCGAATTGCACTTGAGTTTAAAAAAGATAATGGTCAAACTGCACTCGGGTAAAAATCAGGTAGTGGTCGAACTGCACTTGGGCTCAAAAAAAGGATTTCAACAAAATGATCATAAAATTTGAAAGGGTTAAAGATTTAGTAAACACTTATTTTCCTTTCCACTTACAGGCTTAGGACTAACAATAATTTTAATCAATAGCGTGGTTAAAAACTGGGTTTTTACTATACGCGTTTGACTCGTG